>NC_056737.1:397551869-397554369 GCF_019279795.1 Protopterus annectens | reverse complement strand
TGTGCCGACAGATAAGTAAAGAAATGTATGACTTTTTATACATTTAAGAACCACTTATACCATCCTTTAAAGGATTGCCTAAAATACACAAAGAAATTAAACACATACCTATGCGACCTATAGTATCGGGCAGGAACTGGGCTACATATAATACTTCTATATTTCTGGAGAAAATGCTTAGACCACTAGTGAATAAAATAGAGACAATTCTGAGAGACACTGTACATCTATTAGAAGATATAGAGAGAATCCAAAAGGACATGACTCACACTGACATTCCCATATTGGCAACATTAGATGTATGCAATTTATTCACGTGTATACCTAATGAATATGGACTACAGGCCATTAGAGAATTGATGGTATGTATGAGTGGATTCTCCTCAGACAGACAAATTCTGATTAACCAACTTATGGAAACTGTATTATCAAATAATGTTTTTACATTCAACAGTAAGTATTATTTGCAAACATGGGGAGTCGCTATGGGCACCCCATGTGCAAATACTTACGCGAATTTAGTCCTATACTACTGGGAACAAGAACATCTATTTAATAGTATTTGGATGAATAAATTACAGCTATATAGGAGGTTTGTCGATGATTTGGTTTTGCTATGGGTGGGTACTAGAACTGAATTAGAAGAATTTGTAAAGTATTTAGAATCGACCACTGAGTTTTTTAGATTCACTCTTGAATATTCAGATAGTAATATAAATTTCTTAGATGTTAATCTTTACTTTGACAATGAGGGGCATTTAACTTCTAAACTCTACAGAAAGAAATGCTGGAGAAACACAATGATAGAATACAGCAATATGCATCCTAGGCATGTGTTTGCAGGTGTAGTAAAAGGACAATTCTCCAGATTGGTGAGAATATGCAAAGACCCAATAATACTAAGAGAAGAAGTATGTTTTATGGAAGAACTGTTTAAAAGAAGAGGCTATGCTTCTAGCTTAATAGAAGGAATAAAGAATGATATATTTTATACTCCATCTAAAAAAGATAGAAAAGATAATAAAGACAACAGAAATATTGATGCACATGAATTTGAAAATAGAGAATGTTCAACAATTAGTACATACCAGGACTGGACTTATAATGCCAATAGGATTAGATATGTAATGAAATATACCAATGACATTGCAGGTATTAGGAGTATTATTAATAAGAACTGGAATGTATTAACTATGGTGGAAGAAATCCAAACAGTGGTTGGCAATAAACCCAGTTTTATATTTCGTACATGTGATAACTTGAAAACGATCTTTTCCAGAGATGCTAATAATATGAGCAAAAGAATTAATAACAGTTTTGTGAAAAATGGAACGTTTCCATGTACGAAATGTAATATGTGTCCATACATTACATCTACTCAATATTTTAAACATCCAGATGGACTATCAGAATTTATACCTAAGGAACGTACAGACTGTAACACTATGAATTTAATTTATATGGCTAATTGTACGATATGTGAAGCATTTTACATTGGTCTTACGAAGAGAAGATTTAAGGAACGTATATATAACCATGTGTATGACATTCGTAAAAGGAATGAGTTGAATGCCCTGGCCAGACATGTCATCCTACATCCAACACATGAGTTTAAGTTTAGGGTCTTACAGACAGTTAAAAGTAACCTGGGGATGGGAGACAATGAGAATTACTTAGCTAAGCTAGAAATGGATTGGATTTTTAGATTCGGGGCGCATATAACACCTGGTATTAATAATTATGTTTCATTAAAACCTATTCTAGAAAGGAGATGAATTCATTATAATATCTAATATGGGGGGTCTCTTTGATAGTGCCACCTATAATGATAACTTATAAAAATAACTTAGAAATAATTTCATCTCTATGTAATTAATATTTAATGGATGGTCAACATGGAACTGTAGATATACCATAAATACTTCTATAGAGATGGTAGTAATAATTTAATTTTTACAAGATTTTTAGACTTAATAAATTTACTAACTGTTTTTTTAATAAAGTATTTGTACTTCATAAAATTTAATTTATACTTTTTAAGATTTTTAGATTATAATATTTGATTTTAGATTAGTACTATAGAATAGGATTTATGACATTTATATCTATATTTAGCACTTTATAATTTATATTCAATAATTCAGACATCAATTGATTTATACATTCAAGTATATACTTAAATGTAATATAAACATTATTTGGCGAACATAGCTTTAGTAATCTCTTTCAAAAGATGAGAATTTATTATTGATGTGAATTTTGGAATGGAGGTACAAATTGCATTTTAGGCATACTATAAATAAAAATAATTATTAAAATTTATTAGAATTACTATAATAGTTTAGCTAAGGTACATAATGAATAGGAATATCATAGATATATACACAGATGAATGTTTCGAACTTTGTTCACTTAAGAAAACCTTTATGTGAAGTTCTGTATATAATTTGCGTTAAGGAATTATACTGGTTCAGAGCTTGCAAAGGTGAATATCTTTTGA
>NC_056737.1:397416869-397536869 GCF_019279795.1 Protopterus annectens | reverse complement strand
GAAGATTTTTTGAAATTTACTGAAATTCCCAATTTCCTGCAAAGCTGTAGGGTGTAGTCTCTGGACTGAAGAAGCTGACACTTGGTGGTGGCGGAGAGGAGCCAGTCGTCCAAATAAGGAAACACCTGGAATCCTAGACGTCTCAGGTGAGCTGTGACCACTGCCATGCATTTGGTAAACACTCTGGGGGCTGAATAGAGGCCAAAGGGCAGTGCTCTGAATTGGTAATGACTGGTCCCTAGCCGAAAGCGGAGAAACCTTCTGGAGCGTCTGTGAATCTTTATGTGATAGTACGCATCCTGAAGGTCTATAGAGCACATCCAGTTGTCCTTGCCCAGAAAGGGCAGAATGGACTGAAGCGTGACCATCCGGAATCTTGCCTTCTTGACAAATCTGTTCAGATTGCTTAGGTCTAATATTGGTCTCCAATCTCCCGTCCTTTTGGGGACCAAAAAGAATCTTGAGTAGACGCCGGATCCTACTTGGTCTGCCGGCAGTGTCCGGACGGCTCTTTTTTCTAGGAGTTTTGAAACCTCCTGTTCTGCCAAATCCCTTTGACAGGGTGAGATGTCTGGAAGGGATTGTAGAGGTACGGAAACCTTCAAGGGGATCTTGTAACCCTCGGATATAATCGACTGTACCCACTTCTCTTGGGATAGGGATTGCCAGGCTACTGGGTACAGTGAAATCCTTCCCCCGACTGCCTCCAAGGGCGGACAGTCGGGCAACACCTCAGGGATGTTGAAAGGGCTTTTCAGGAAGAGACTCCCTGTTGCCCTGGTTCTGAGGACCCCCCCTGCCTCTAGGGCGGCGTCTATTGTTGTTACCCTCTGCCTCTAGGGATAAACTGACCACGGTGTCCGTGTAGCTCCTTGGGCTTTACGGAACCACATCTTCCCCTTCTGACCCTTGGGATATGGTCTAGAAGGAGTGGAAAATTGACTCCAACGGCAGAAAGAGTTTTACCGTCCTGCTCACACCTGGTCAAGGTATCCTTCACCTGAGGTCCCAACAAAGCCGAACCATCAAAGGGGTATTAGTGAAGGACGCCTTAAAGGGGTCCGCAAAATTACACAGCCGCATCCAGGCTTGGCGCCTAAGAGCAACTCCTGTGCCTGCGTTCTGCTCGCTCCATCGGCCGCATAAGATATGAGCCGCATGGAGGAGTTAGATATGGAATTCAGGATAGCAAGCTGTGAGGCAATCTTTTCCTGAGCCCCAGCAGCAGAAGGATCCTGGACTACTTCACCCAGTTCTTTGAGAATATCTCTGAAGCCTGGTGAAGTGACAAAGATAATTCAGCTAACGATAGCAAAGGTCGCTGAGGAAAACATCCGCTTTCCATACCTGTCCATGGTCCTAGAATCCTTGTTAGGAGGATGGACAGGTACTGAAGGATCCGCCAGTTCCTTCAGAGTGGCCGCCACCACCATAGCATCCACAGAGACACCTTTGGAAAGAAACTGTTTATCCGAGGGGCCGTAATGAATTTGGATGGTCTTCTGGGGACAGGTTCCACAGAATCTGGAGTTACCACGCCTTCCGAGCCACTACCTGCATGAGTGGGTCGAAGGCGGAGACACCCAGGAGGTGGAGGGTCGGGATCCAAAGCCTCCAGGTATACCGACTCATCCTCGGAGGGGTCAATGGAGGGCCAATTCCCCCTCTGTTTGAGGAGCTCAAGGATGTCTGAAAAGGAGACATCCTCAGAGGGGACCGTGGGAACCCTCCGACTCATCTAAGTCGGTATCAGATGTAGTAGACTCAGGGAGTCTGTGTGTTTCCTCTTACACGCCCTCTCCCGAGGGGGTTCCCCTGCAGGATCAGGAGAGACCTCGGAAGAGGAGGAAATTCCCAATGGGGAAACCTGGGGCGATGGATCCCTGGGCCTGTGAGCAAGAGGTTGGCAAGAGGCATCTGCAGGCACTGAAGAGGGAGGAGCTAAAGGATGGACCGCTGACCAGGCTCAGAGGCCAGGACACTCCTCATCACCTCAAAGGCTCCTCTCCCGGGAGGCCGGTACACCCGCCCAAGAAACAGGAATGGCCGGCTCCAAAGAGAGAGAAAGCTCCGAGGCCGATGTCGGCGCCGAGCTTACCAAAGCCGAAGCCCCGAGAGGGAGAGCGGGGTGGGACAAGGGTCCGATGCCACTAGCCCCTCGAGCCGACAGTGGAAACCCGACGCACCGGATCCCTCCAAGGAAGGTCTCAAGGAGGAGATCGGAGCCGAAGGCGACGGAGCCGGATGTATCGGCTCCGCATCGAAACAGTCGCTGTCCCAAGAAGCTCCGCCCAACTCCGTGTGGAGTCGGAGGAGGAAGTTCAAGGATTGGGGCTATAGCCAAGTCTGTTGAGACGGGCTATGGAGCATTTGGGCCAGTGCCTGAGACTTCAACAGCCTGCTTACCACCCTCTAAATCGTGGTCTGACAGCCTGGAAGATCTCGAAGATCGGCTCCGATGGCTCCGCTCCGACAAAAGAGGAGACCCCGGAGCAGAGTGGATACTCAGTATAGAAGGGGACCGAGATCTCTTACGGGTCGGCCATCGGAGCCGGTCCTTAACTCCAGATGGAGCCGAGGATATCTCGCCCGATGTTGATAGTGTCGGCTCCAGTCGGAGCCGACAAGGCCACAGTAGTCAGGGTACCGGAGCCAGCCGGCGCCGAACCCACTACTTGAACAGAAGATATATCGCCCGCCGAGCCGATGTCGCCCGACGGAGGAGCCACCGAAGGAGGCTTGGACACTGTAGCCTGAGCCTCGGTGGCTTAGGAGGTTTTCCTGACCCTAATTAGGAGGAAAACCTTCTGGCTTAAGTAAGCCTCGGAGGATGAGCTTATTCCTCCTTTCCTGCAGGACTCTCTGGCTAAAAGCATGACATAAAGCACAGGAGTCCTGAAGGTGCAAAGGCCCCAGGTAAACACAAGAAGTGTGACCGCCTGTCAGAGACATTTTCTGACAGCACTGGTCACACTTCTTGAAGCCTGAGACCTTGCTTCCTTTGACATCCTAAGAGGATGGAAACACAAACAATCCCAACAAACACACAAATTAATCCCTTACACAAACACACAGGAAGGGAATAACCAAAGGGGAATTAGGCCTGACTAAAAACTTTAGATTAAAGATTGTAAAAAGTTTGAAAACAAGGGAATAGGGTGGGCTGTAACTAACTACAGACTAAACTGACACTAAAAGGGAAAAATAAACCCCTAACTAATCTTTTTCTTATTTCACAAAGAAAAACTTACCTCAGCTGGCAAAGGAGACCTCTTTCGCTAAGCGGCAAACGAGATCTGAGGTAGTTCCGCCTTGCATCATGGGATATAGGGTTGCCTCGAGCTGGTAAAAGGAGTTCTCGAGCTAAAGCAGTAAGCCGAATGGAGCCGAGGATCGGCTCCGAACCCATCCAGCAAGAATGAAGGCGAGATTGACAACTTAACATTGGAAGATTACCCCTAAAAGTAAAAAAAGAAGCAAGCTAAAAAAGGAAAGGAAGCTACCAACACTGGTACATAAATTATACACCAATAAGTATAGGAACGGCAGAGAAGTAAATATAATCTGTAAAGATAAAAACAAGAAAATATTCTACCTTTACTTACAGAAAAAACACGAACACTCGACACCTGGCAGTGAACACATCTATATGTGAAGGCAGCAAAAGAAATCTCAAGTGGAGGAGGTTTAGTGCATTATAGGTAAGAAAGGAACTCAAAAGCTTTCAGTGTTTCAAGAGAAAAACATTCCGATCTGTACCCAGTGAACTAGTGAAACAAATGAAAATTGACAATATCAGAACCCAGCCTCAAGTCTATTTAAGAATTATTTTCCTAGAATGCCCTAGTATGTAGGATTATCTCAACGAGTTTGGTGCCAAAAGACAGAGAACAGATAGAGAATGGATAAACCCTTTAGGTCTTACATGACTTATGAGGGATTTCAAAGGGATATGAATAAAAGGGTGGAGCGTTATAGTAACTACCACATCCTATTCCTTCAGATCCGTTCTGACTTAAGAAAAACTTGGAAGCATCAAGACAAGAAAAAAATAAGTTATGTACTCACCATAACGTTCCATCTGAGTAGGTGCTTCATTTGTCTGCAACCTGTGGGTATCGGATCCGACTTCGGATCCGAGCCGGCAGCTTTCCAAGCTCCAAGATCCGAGCTCCTAGCTCCTCCCCCCTACCCATAACCCCCTGCTACCAACCATATTACCTCAGATCGTTTTTTTTGCCTCACCAACGTGGTAACACGAAAAATCAACTGCAAAGGTGATCAGAAAATCCCGAAAGGTTCGGGGGATGGCAGGGGGGGTCGGTTGCAGACAAATGAAGTACCTACTCAGATGGAACGTTATGGTGAGTACATAACTTCTTTATCTGAAGTAGTTACTTCATTTGCTCTGCAACCTGTGGGACAGAGTCCCCAGCTACCTTATAAGAACCTGGGTGGTCCTTACGGAAGGATATTCCGAAGCACCGCGGAGCCAAAAGAAGCCCTACTTCTCAAAATCACATCTAGTTTATAATGAGAAATGAACGTATGAGAAGAGGACCAAGTAGCTGCTGAACATATGTCGTCCACTGGAACCCTAGACCAAAAGGCTGCTGAGGTGGCTACAGATCTTGTAGAATGAGCACGGATACTAACCGGGGCTGGTTTGCCAGACAATATATACCCCTGAATAATACACTGACGGATCCAATTTGCTACAGTCACTTTGGAAATGGCTTTACCCATGGCTGATTTTGCATACGAGACAAACAACTGGTCCGACTTGCGAAACTCTCTAGTCCTATGCAAGTAGAAATGCAGCTGTCTGTGTACATCCAATTTGTGTAATGTGTATTCTCCCTTGTTCTGAAATGTTGTAAAAAACACTGGTAGATTTATCGATTGATTTATATTTGCTTCTGAAGCAACCTTAGGCAAGAAAGACAGGTTAGTCCTGAGGGACACTCTATCTTTGTGAAAGATAAGGTAAGGAGGTTTCATACACAAGGCTTGCAATTGTGAAAACCTTTTGGCCGAAGTAATAGCCACTAAGAAGGCTGTTTTCCATGACAAGACCTTCAACGGAATTGAGGCCGCAGGTTCGAAAGGTGGACTCGTCAAGGCTTGCAAGACTAGAGTGAGATCCCATGGGGGAACCACGGACTTTATCGGTGGATTTAAAAGGAAAATGCCTCGTAAGAAGGTTTTGCACAACTTTGTAGATGCTAAGGAACCTATGCCATCACCCACATGAAAATGGGAGATGGCCGCCAATTGCACCTTAACTGTAGAAGCGCTTGCTCCCTGCCAAAAGATCAATGAGAGGAAGTCCAGAATGGTCGGACTATGGACAGTAAATGGGTCCAAGCCCTTGTCTTTGGCCCAAATGGAAAAACGTTTCCATTTACTGTTGTAAAGTTTTCTGGTAGACGGCTTATGAGCTGCAACCAGAATGGCCTTAACGGGAGATGAGATACCGGGAGTCCTAGCCATTAATGGAACTGGATCAGCCAAGCTGCAAGCTTGAGGTTGACCAGGTTCAGGGTTGGGCAACCCGTGGGATGAGAGATCAGTTCTGGACTGGGATCTAGAACTCACGGAGGAGCCACACTGTGAGACCGCAGAAAGGGGAACCAGATCTGCAGAGGCCAGAATGGGGCTATGAGGATAACTCTGCTCCCCAACCGACAGGCTTTCTGAATGAATTTCATCATGAGTGGAAGGGGGGGGGGTAAGTATAAAGGAGCCCGGGAGGCCAAGCATGGACTAGAGCATCTCTGGGGGTCTCCCCTCTGGGGGGAATTATTGCGAAGTACTCACTGCATTTTGTGTTTAAAGGAGAAGCAAAAAGATCGCAGTGAGGCTGACCCCATTTGTGGAAGATCTGCTTCGCAACAGATGGATTCAGAGACCACTCGTACGGAGTGAGAAGCACCCGACTTAGCTTGTCCGCTAATATGTTGGATCGTCCCGGGATGTGCGTTGCTGGTGGATATCGCCCATTCCCAAACTCTCATGGCCTCTCGACACAGGGGATAGGATCTGGTTCCTCCCTGTTTGTTTATATACCAGACTACAGACATGCTGTCTGTCTGGATCGCAATAGTCCCCAGGGGGAGAAGGTTGTGGAGAGCTTGCAACGCCAAAAGCACCACCCTCATCTCTAGGACACCGATATGCAATGCGTTCTCTAGGGAAGTCCACGTGACTTGAATGGATCTGTCTGAACAATGCCCACCCCACTCGAGGCGAGAAGCGTCCATGGGCAATGTGGCTTCGACCGGGGGAATCACGAAAGGCCTCCCTTCTCTGAGTTCCCGCGCATGTAACCACCAAAGAAGGGAGTCCCTACAAACTCTGCTCAGTGGTATCGGCGTGTTCAACGGGTGGAACAAGGGGGACCATTGGACTTGAAGGGTCCATTGTAATATTCGCATTCGCAGATGGGCATGGAGGGAAAGACCGATCGCTGCTGCCATAGACCCCAGTGCCCTCAGGACTAACTCCGCTGGAGGAGTAGGACTCCGGAGAAGGGCTAACACCTGATAAGACAAGCTGTTCAGTCTGACTGATGTTAGAGTAGCTCGGGAGATTAGAGTATCCAACCTGGCCCCTATGAATTCCAGGGCTTGAGTGGGGCACAGGCAGGACTTCTGTCGGTTTACTGAAATGCCCAGGTTGTGGGCTAGAGTCAGTGCGCAATCTCTCGCCACAGAGAGCTGATGCATGTTGGTCGCGGTAAGGAGCCAGTCGTCTAGGTACGGGAAGACCTGAATGCCCTGAAGTCTCAGGTGGGCTGCAACCACCGCCATGACCTTGGTGAACACTCTGGGGGCTGAGGTGAGGCCGAATGGAAGAACCCTGAATTGATAATGACTGGCTCCGAGCCGGAAGCGGAGAAACCTCCTGGATCGTCTGTCCATCAAGATGTGGTAGTACGCATCCTTGAGGTCTATGGAGCACATCCAGTCATTCTCCCACAAAAGGGAGAGAATAGATTGAAGAGTGACCATCCGGAACTTTTCCTTTGGTATGAACAGGTTCAGAGCGGAAAGGTCTAAGATGGGTCTGAGGTCCCCGGTTTTCTTTGGCACCAAAAAGAACCTTGAGTAATAACCCAATCCGGACTGATCTGGGGGGATGGGCTGGATGGCTCTTTTTCTTAGCAGCTTCAAAATCTCTGAAGCCGCTGCCTCCCTCTGATCGGGTGGGACATCGGGGAGGCGTCTGGTTTTGGGGGGAAGATTTAGGAATGGAATGAAATAACCTCTGGAAATGATACGGAGCACCCATCGATCCGTTGTAAGGGACTCCCAGTTTGACAGGTGCTCTGTCAATCGCCCCCTGACTGCCTCCAGAGAGGGACAGTCGGGCAAGCCCTCAGGGCTGTTGCGCGGGTCTGTCTGAGAAAGGTTCTCTAGAACCGAAATTACGCGGCCCCCCTCTGCCTTTGGGCCGGCGTCCACCTTGTCCTCCTCTGCCTCTTGAGGACGAGTGGTCCGCAGCTGGATGGGATTGCTGAAACTTGCAGAAAGTACAGTTTTGTACCTACCATAAATGTAGATGTCCGAGAGGTATGCATCTGCAGTCCTAACATATGGGTTGTCCTGCCTCAGGCAGCCCTTCGGTCGGCCGGATTCCAAAGTCTGTGTCTGGCCTCGGCTGATGTCGCACTTCACCCGACATCATAGCTGCTGTGAATTGGGTATAAAGGCATCAGCCGACGCCATTTTCCTCAGTGTTTCTTGCCCCAGATGCCAGGTGCCCTCTAGGAAGGCTAAATTTGGATAAATGCAAATGATTCCAAACAGTAGAGAGCAAACAAAAATAAACATGTATATACATATATACAAACAAATACACCGTAATAGATTCCCCCAGCTAGCTACAAGATGGGCAAATACCCTAGGAGTACCACAGAGGGGAAGGAGGGTAATCTGACTGCAGATGCATACTCGGACATCTACATTTATGGTAGGTACAAAACTGTACTATGTCCTTCAAGGATGCATCTGCAGTCCTAACATATGGGTAGAATACCATAGCCAAACTGGGGGAGGAGGCACTAAGAAGATTATGGTGTAGTTAAGATCCCTTGCAAAACAGCAGTTGCAAAACCTGCTCGGGATCTGGAGTATAAAGGTAGATTATAATGCTTGGCAAATGTATGCACGGAGCTCCAAGTAGCAGCCTCTAGAATGTCTTTGGTAGCCACTCCTCGTAAGAAAGCTGTAGTAGTGGCTGTAGCTCTTGTGGAGTGAGGCCTGATGTTTTCTGGAGTTGTCTTTCCATGAAAAGAGTAACAAAATCTAATGCAATTTCCTATCCATTTTGAGATTGTCTGTTTTGAAATTGCTTTTCCTTCCATTCCTGTTGCATATGCTACCAGTAGCTGGTCAGTTTTTCTATTGTTCTTGGTTCTGTCCAGATAGTAGCGCAATTGCCTGTGCACATCCAAGGTATGTAGTAGTCTTTCCCCCCTGTTCTGTGGGTTGGGGAAGAATGTTGGTAGGTGGATTGCTTGGTTCAATGATACCCTGGAGACCACCTTTGGCATAAAAGTAGGGTTAGTTCTCAAGGACACTCTATCCTGATGGAAGATAAGGAAGGGCTGTACTGCCATTAATGCCTGTAATTCAGAAACCCTTCTTGCTGAAGTGATTGCAAGCAGGAAAGCAGTTTTCCAAGATAAGAACTGTAATTCTGCTGTTGCTGCTGGCTCGAAAGGGGGAAGTGTTAACTTTTCCAGCACAAAGTTGAGGTCCCATGTAGGCAACAGTGGCTTCCTTGGAGGCTTTACATTTTTTAAATCCTCTCAGAAACTGCCTGAGTAGAGGATGAGAGAAGACTGGAGGATCCATATTGTATTCTGCTGAAATTGCTGATGCATGAATCTTAATGGAGGAGTAAGACAGGCCATTGTGGAAAAGTTCTGCTAAATATTCCAGGATGTTAGCTATGTTTGCTAATGATACATTTTCTCCTTTTGCTGCACTCCAAATGAGGTATCTTTTCCATTTGGCTGAGTAAGTCTTCCTTGTGGAGGGTCTGCGAGCCTCCAGTATGTCTTTAACCCTCTGGGATAAATCTGGGTTATTTTGTTTTATGTAATATTCCAGGCAGCTAGCTGCAGTGTTTTCAAGTTTGGATGTAGGATCTTGAAGTTGTTCTGTGTTAGCAGTAAAGGAACTAGAGGTAGAGGCCATGCGTGTGTCCGAGACATACTCCTCAGTAGCGGGTACCAATGCTGCCTCGGCCAGTCTGGAGCTATCAGGATGATCCTTGGGCGATCTTCTTTGATCTTCAGTAGCACTTTGTGCATCAAAGGAAGAGGTGGGAATGCATATGCTGTCAGGTTTTCCCAACTGAAGGAGAGGGAGTCCACCTTCAAGCAAGTGGGTGGTATGCCCTTGTGCAGAATTTCCTCAATTGGTGGTTGTGCGGGGATGCGAACAGGTCTATTTCTGGTAGTCCCCATTTCTTTGTAATGGATTTGAAGATGTCTGGATGCAGCATCCATTCGTGGGCATCCGTGGTAGTTCTGCTTAAGGTGTCTGCTAGTATATTCTCTTTTCCTGGCACAAATATGGCCTGGAGCTGAATGTTGAGGTTCAGGGCTACATTCCACAGGTCCATTGCCATCCGGCATAGAGGATATGAATGTGTGCCTCCTTGTTTGTTGATATACCACATGACTGTGGTGTTGTCCGTCCTTATCAGCAAATGACCCTGTTGAAGAAACGGTCTGAATGTCAGAATTGCCTGTTTCACTGCCAGCATCTCTTTGATTTATGTGTAGGTTCAGCTGGTCTTGTGTCCATAGGCCTTGTATACACTTGTCCACCATGTGTGCCCCCCAGCCTAGGTCCGAGGCGTCCGTGGTGATAGTCTGGCTTGGGTGAGGTTTGTGGAAGGGCAGTCCTCTGTTCAACTGACAGGCCTGAGCCCACCACAGGAATTCTTGCTTCAGGCATGGGATTATTGGAATCTGGGCTTCTAGGCTGTGCTTGTGTTGAGACCATATATTCCTTAGGTACCACTGCAACTTCCTCATATGCAGCCTGGCATGTGGAATCAATATTATGCAGGATGCCATGTAACCCAGGGCTTGCAGGACTTTCCTTGCTGTAAGCTGGTTCTGCGTTGTTAGTGCCATGAAACAGAGTGGTAGTATGCTTTTGCTTTTCTGCTGTGAGAAATGCCATCTGATTTGAAGTGTCCAGTTCTGCACCCAAGAATGTTATCCTTTGGGATGGTACCAGCCTTGACTTTTTCATGTTGACTGTGTATCCCAGGGCTTGCAGTAGTTGTATAACCTTTTCCAAATCTTGTGTTAATTTGGTCTTGTTGTCCGCTTGTATCAGGCAGTCGTCCAGGTATGGATAAATCTGAATTCCCTGAAGCCTGCAATAAGCAATTACTGATGCCAGGCATTTCGTGAATACTCTGGGCGCAGTAGATAAGCCAAAGGGCAATGCTGAGAATTGATAATGCTCTGATCCTGCAAGAAATCTGAGGTATCTTCTGCAATCTGGTCGTATAGGGACGTGCAGGTATGCCTCCTTGAGATCTAGAGTCACCAGCCAAGACTCCTTGCCCAGCATGGGAAGAAGTTGCTGTAGGGTCAGCATTTTGAATTTTGGAACAATGAGATGTGTGTTCAGAGCGGACAGGTCGAGAATAGGCCTCCACTGGTTTTCTTTTCTTGGTACCAGGAAAAGTCTGGAGTAAAATCCTTGTCCTTGTTCCATAGGTGGTACCTTTTCTATAGCTCTCATCCTTAGTAAGTGGTTGATTTGTCCTAGAGCGTTTGTTTTTTGGTTTGGTGGAAGGTTTGTCATTCCTCTCTTTTTTGGTAGAGTGTGGAAGTGAAACCTGTAGCCTTTGTCTACTGTCTGTAAAATCCATTTGTCTCCTGTAATGTAATGCCAGTTTACGGAAAATAAGGCTAGCTTTCCGCCTAAGGGTGCTTCCAGTTGTTCCCTGGTAGGCGGTATCAGAGCCAAGTCATTGCGTCTGTCCTGTGGAAGTGGCAGTAGCTGGATCTGTGGCAGTACTTCTCTGGTTGTTAGACTGCCACTGACGTCCCCTGTAGGCACCTCTGGATTGACCTCTGCCTCTTGGGCGCCTATTTCTGCCTCTCTGTGCTCTGGAGGTGTCTGGAAAGGACCAAGTCTTCGAAGGCCAATTTCTACTAAACCTCGGAGGTTGGACCTGTAAGAAATCCTTGACTGTTTTGAACAGATTTTGCTTTTTCCTCCACCTTCTTTAGCACTTGCTGTGCAGGGGAGCCAAACAAACTTTGTTTCTCCATGGGAGCATCTAGGAGCCTTGACTTTACATGGTCTGGTAAGGATTGCTCTTTTAACCATGCATGCCTTCTGATCACTGTTCCAGTCATAGCTGATCTAAAGGAAGCCTCCAGTGCATCATAGCCGCATTTTAAAGAATGATTACTGACCTGCTGAGTGTTATGTACCAAATCCTGAAGGGACTTACGGTCTATAGGTTCAGGAGAGGACAGTTTTTTATTTTGCTGGTCTAACAAAAATTCCTGATACTGGATCATGTGGAATTGGCAGTTTAAGGCCCTAGCCGAAAGAGTAGCAGAAGTATAAACTTTTTTACCCCATCTCTAATGCTCTAGATTCTCTTTCAGAGGGGAGGGGGTTTTTGGCAGAGGCAGCTGCTACAGCTTTGGGGCCCTGTGAAATGGTTTCAGGATCTGCAATAGGAGCCTTATACAAGTGAAAGTGTGTGTCCGGGACCCTGTAATACCTGTCGGGTTTAGCAGGGGCCGGGGGAAGAGAGTCAGGAGCAGTACAGGCATCATTAAATGCATCATCCACAACTGTTAGTACTGGAGGAATGGCTAAAGGCCTATGTTGTGGTAAATGTAAAAAGGTCCTTAGCCTTTTCCTTGAATCTGAAAAATCCTGGCCCTGCCATTGAAATTGCTCTCTCATAGCATGTAAGGTTTCCCCAAAAGAAAATTCCTCAGGAGGGGAGGCAGAAGGAATGGAGTCTTCTGCATCAGAATCCTCATATGGAGAATAAGGGCCTTCTGGAGGATTTGAATTTTCTGACTCATCCGAGGAGTAGTCAGTAGAAACTGGATCGGGGGGCTCTGCTCTAGGCCTTTTCTCTGGAGGAGGTTGAGAGGCCCTGTCTGGGTGAGGTTGGGATCCCCTGATCAAGGAAATGAGATCCTCAGCCAGGCTGAGCATTTGGGAACTAGAGGTAGGCCTGTGTGGGGTTTTAGCAGGCAAGGCCTTAGAAGATTTAGCTGCTTTAGCCCTAGAAAAAGCCTTGATGGACATAGATGCAGGGGGCCTAGCAGCTCCACGTGCAGCAGTAGATATGTCTAAAGGAATAGTTATCTGATAAATCCTGGGTGCCTGCTACAGCAGGAGAAATTTCAGTAGCAGATTCAGCCATGCTGTGTGAGGCCTCGGCTGTCGGAGGTATGCTTTCGGCCGAAGGAAGAACCAAGGACTCTGTTTCAGCCGAAACCAAGACACTCGCGGTTGGCTTAACCGTGGTTTCGGCCGAAACTGCGGACCGCGAGTGCCGGTCCTTTTCCTTACGCTTTTTAGCTAATTGTGAAGTCGGAGTCTCCGACGGCATTTTGTAAGCAAAAGCGGGACCAAAAAACTCCTCCGCAAACTCCGACCGACGTCTAAGTGTCCGTCGGTTGAAGGAAGCACAGGCTAGACAAGCTGATACGTCGTGGTCTGGGCCTAAGCAAGGAAGGCAGTAAGAGTGGAAATCCTTATGAGGTATTTGTTTCCCACAAGTTAAACAATTATTTACTTTTTCTGACATCGGCTGAGGCAAGAAAGAGTCCCCAACGGGTACTTAGCTTTTTCAGAAGTCTTCGGTAGTAGAAATCTCTGGATCTGACCGACCGGCACTTGCGAACAGCTTCTGCTTCGGGCACCGCGCGGCAAGAAAGACTGAGGAAAATGGCGTCGGCTGATGCCTTTATACCCAATTCACAGCAGCTATGACGTCGGGTGAAGTGCGACATCAGCCGAGGCCAGACCCAGACTTTGGAATCTGGCCGACCGAAGGGCTGCCTGAGGCAGGACAACCCATATGTTAGGACTGCAGATGCATCCTTGAAGGACATCCACAGCTTCTTTTGTCCCCTCTGATTCCTGGAAAAGGATCTTTGGGGACTAGAGAAGCGGACTCAGACGGCAGACAGCGTCTTTCGGTCCTTTTCGCTTTGGACCAGCGTATCGCGAACGGTCTTGCCGAAAAGAGCAGAACCGTCAAAGGGGGCGTTCGCGAAGGATGCCGTGAAGGGATCCGCGAAGTCGCAAAGACGGAGCCAGGCATGACGTCGTAAGACGACCTCTGCTCCGCTGGCTCTAGCGGCTCCTTCCGAAGCATGAGACAGGAGCCGCATAGACGTATTAGAGATGGATTTCAGAGTGGCCATTCGTGTCGTAAACACATTCCTGTCTCCGACCGACATGGACTCTGGGGGGGGGCTGCAGCATATTCCTTGATCAAGTCTCGCTGTAGCCTGATGGTATGTGCCATATAGTTCAACGCCCTTATGGAAAAGGTCACTGAAGCAAACATCCGCTTCCCAATCCGGTCCAACGCTCGAGATTCTTTATCTGGCGGGTGGACCAAAGAACTCTCCTGAGCGAGTTCTTTCTTGGTGGCTGCCGCCACCAACATGGCATCAACAGGGGTTCCTTTGGCCCATGACTGTCTATCTGTGGGGGGACTTAGTATTTTATCGGGACACCTAGGGATTGGCTCCATGGTGTCGGGCTCCTTCCACGCCTTGGTGGTAATTAAGTCCACCAGGGGGTCGGCTGGAGGGGACACCCAGGAGGTAGATGGGCCTGCCTCAAACACCTCCAGGAACACGGATTCATCAAGGGAAAGTTTTTGGGCAGACCACCCCCCTCTAATACGCAACATTTCCAAGTCTCCAAAGGAGACATCCTCAGGGGGTTACCTTGGGGAATCCTTCCTATCATCTAAGTCCATGTCGATGGTAACGGACTCGGGGGAGTCCAGGTGCCTCCTTTTATACAGACGTTTCCGAGGAACCTCCTCGGTGGGGCTATCCGAAGAGGGCTCGTCCACGGGTTGTTGTTCCTCCACGGGAACTAGCTGGAGGGCTTGGGCAGGCTGTCCCGATGGTCAGATGATGGAAGACAGACCCTCATACAGTGGGGGTACGGGTGGATCCGAAGCCCGAACCGGGGATCTGGAGGATCTCAACAGTACCCTCTCTCCACTACCTCAAAAGCCGAAGGAGAATCACCCTCGCCAGCCTCTGAGAGAAATCTCCTTGGCTCCGAGGAAGGGATCGGGGTCGGAGCCGATGCAGTCGGCGCCGAGAGAGAGGTGCGCTCCGAAGCCAACAGCTCCGAAGACACAACTCCCTCGGATCCGACGCTCAGCCCTCGGCCCTGAGAGCTCAGATCCAACAAGCTCGAGGGCACAGTCGGCGAAGAGACCAGCGCTCTCGGCGCCGACAAATCCTTGGGTCCGAAGGGGCCCGGATCCGATGACTCCGAGATCCGAAAACGAGTCGGAAAAAGGAGTGATCGGGGCAAACATGGGGGACGCACTCCCCCCCCAGAGGGGGGGGGGAGGCAAGAGCACCCCATCTGCATTTGGGTCTGTAAGAACCGACGCATCATCCGATCCATATCTGCTTCGGAGATGCTTCTGGTTGACCTGGAAGAGGTAGTTGAGGCGGGCCGGGAGGGCCGCCTCGACGACCTCGAGGGAGAACGATCTTCCTCCTCCGGCAAGAAGCTAGGCTAACGGAGCCGAGAGGAGGAGGATCCGGAGACCCCCGAAGGAGACTTAGCTACTTTAGCTTGCGGAGCCGAGGGGTGAGATTCGGCCCGCCTTTTATGGGATCTATGTCCCTCCTTATCCTTGTGCCTCTTCTCCTTAGTTGAGGAGGCACTAGTTTCCCCAGAGCTCAAACCCGAAGAGGGAGGTTGAGTCCCGGGTTGAGCTAAGGGAACAGAGGGTGCCGAGGCAGCCGGAGCCCGAACGGGAGAGGAAGAAGAAGCTGACTCCTGGGGGAGCTTTCCCACCAGGATCAGCTTGTTTTTCCTATCCCGAAGTGCCCGGGGGTTAAAGGCCACACAGATCTGGCAAGCCTCTGAAAGATGGGCTGCCCCCAGGCACAAAACGCACCGAGTGTGGCCATCAGCTGGGGAAAGCTTGTGGCCACACTCAGTACATTTAGAAAAAATGGCCTTAGGCCCTTCCGCCATGTTAGCACTCACACACACACCTAAACGCTAAGGGGGGAGGGGGAGTGACTAAAGAAAACTAATTAACTGTACTAAGGAAAAAATTTAAACTAGCACTAAAAAGGGGTAGAAAAGGGTTTACTACCACACACACGATTTTTAAACTCTAGAAGAGGTTATAATCAGAAACCATCACACCCAGCCAGGAGCTCTTCAAAAAGGAAAGCTTCTTCAGCCACGGCAAAAAACGATCTGAGGTAATATGGTTGGTAGCAGGGGATTATGGGTAGGGGGGAGGAGCTAGGAGCTCGGATCTTGGAGCTTGGACAGCTGCCGGCTCGGATCCGAAGTCAGATCCGATACCCACAGGTTGCAGAGCAAATGAAGTAACTACTTCAGATGTACAGTTGTGTACCTACCATAAATATAGATGTTCGAGTGTATTCACTGTTGCAGTCATTACAACTGGGTTATCCTGCTGGCAGGCTACCCGCAGTCGGCCCAAGTTCCAAAGTCTAGGTCCGGCGTCGGTTGCTGTCGCCTCCTCCCTGACGTCAGTGTGCCAGGGGTATAAAAGATGCAGCCGACGCCATTTTCTTCAGTTTTTCTTGCCCCAGATGTCAGGTGCCCCTAAAAAGGTAGGCTAAATTATGCCAATAAGCATGCATACACAAAACAACTTTTCTTTCATCTACAAGCAAATACACCACATAGGTTGTATAGAATAGAAGTACAGATAAGTCCCAGCAAGGAAAAGGGGGATGGTGGGAGGGTAACCTGGACTGCAACAGTAACAGTGAATACACTCAAACATCTACATTTATGGTAGGTACACAACTGTACTATGTTCATCGTGTTTCACTGTTGCAGTCATTGCAATTGGGTTGAATCACAAAGCTAAGGTTGGGAGGTTGGCTAAATAGGATTAGGAGAAGCTATCAGGCCCTGCAGAACTGCAGTGGCAAAGCCTGCCCTGGATTTAGAGTAGAGAGGCAAGTGGCAGTGCTTTGTAAAAGTATGCACTGAACTCCAAGTTGCAGCCTCTAAGATGTCTTTGGTTGGTACTCCTCTGAGGAAGGCTGCTGAAGTGGCTGCTGCTCTGGTTGAATGTTGCCTAATGCCCTTAGGCACTGATTTGCCATGCGGTGAATAGCAGAAACCAATACAGTGGCCTATCCACTTTGAAATAGTCTGTTTTGAGATAGGCTTTCCTTGTGATCCCGCAGCATATGCCACTAGAAGTTGTTCAGTCTTTCTGAAAGCTTTGGTTCTGTCCAAGTAGAAGCGTAGCTGCCTGTGAATGTCCAAAGAATGCACAAGTCTCTCACCCTTATTCTGTGGGTTTGGGTAAAAGGTAGGCAAATTAATTGTTTGGTTAAGGGCCACACTGGACACTACCTTGGGCATAAATGTAGGATTTGTCCTTAGAGAAACCCTGTCAGGATGGAAAATGATAAAAAGGTTCCACAGCCACGAGTGCCTGTAAATCTGAAACTCGTCTAGCGGAGGTTATTGCTAGGAGCAGAGCTGTTTTCCAGGATAAGAATTTTATATCAGCTGCAGAGGCTGGCTCATACGGAGGCAGTGTGAGTTTTTCCACGACATAGTTGAGGTCCCAAGCAGGTGTTGGTGCTCTCCTTGGAGGTCTTATGTTTTTGGCCCCTCTGAGGTACTGCCTTAGCAATGGATGAGAAAAAATAGGTGGTTCTGTATTGTAATGAGCTGAAATGGCAGAGGCATGAATTTTAATTGATGAAAAAGAAAGGCGTTTATCCAGCATCTCAGTTAAATATTGCAAAATCTGAGGAATATTTGAACAGTCATGTCAATACCTAGTGCCTGGTTCCAAGCACAGAATCTCTTCCATTTTTCTGCATAAGATTTTCTGGTACTAGGCCTCCTGGCCTCCAAAATAACATCCATCATTGCTTTAGAGAGAGGTGTGTCTTGAATGGCTACATTATCCGCCATGCTGCCAGGTTTAAGGTCCTGAGTTGGCTGTGCAGTATCTGGCTGTTTTGTTGGGTCAATAAGTGAGGAATCTGAGGTAATGTCCAAGCTGGGCATAGAGACAAGCTCTTTAGGACTGGGTACCAGTGCTGGCAGGGCCAGTCTAGGGCAATCAGTATCATTTTTGGCTTCTCTTGTCTGACCTTGAGGAGTACCTTGGGGAGGAGAGGCATATACTGTTAGGTTTTTCCAGCTGAAAGATAGAGCATACACTTTCCATGCTTGCTTGTGATAAGTCCTTAGGCAGAATCTCTGTAGTTGGCAGTTGTGAGGGGAGGCAAATACGTCTATGTCCGGGCATCCCCAGTTCCTTGTTATCATGCTGAAGACTTGTGGATCCAATTTCCATTTGTGGGGATCCATAAGGTTTCTCCTTAGTTTGTCTGCCTGAGTACTTATCCTTCCTGGCAGGAATTGTGCTTGCAGATGTACTTGGTAATTCAGTGCTGTGTCCCACAGGTTCATGGCTAGTCTGCAGAGGGGGTAGGAATGCGTGCCCCCCTGCTTGTTTATGTACCACATGACTGTAGCATTGTCTGTCTTTATTAGTAGTTGTCCTGGATGAAGTTGATCCTTGAAGGCTGTCAGGGCATTCTGAACAGCTAGCATCTCTTTTTGATTGATATGTAGATGCATTTGACTTGCGGGCCATGTGCCCTGAATACATCTTCCTGCAATACGGACCCCCCAGGCATAATCTGATGCATCTGTTGTCAATGTCTGCCTAGCTGTGGGTAAGGTGAATGGCTGTCCCGTGTTGAGGTGACAGGCTTTTGCCCACCAATGAAAATCCTGTTGCAGGCAGGGAATGAGGGTAATTATTGTCTCCAGGCTGTGGCAATGTTGAGTCCAAACACTTTTCAGATACCATTGAAGTTTCCTCATATGCAGTCTTGCATACGGAATTAGCAGTATGCCATGAAGCCCAAAGCCTGCTGAATTTTTCTTGCAGATAACTGGGTCTTTGTTGCCAACATTTTGAAGTAAGTAGTCAGTTGTCTGTGTTTGTCTGGTGTGAGATAAGCCATCTGGGCAGTTGTATTTAAGCTTGCACCCAGGAATATCTCTTGAGAGGGTACGAGCTTTGATTTCCTTTCGTTTACTGTGTACCTTAGACCTGTTAGTAATCTTTTTACAAACGCCAGATGCTGTCATAGGATGTCCTTGTTCTCTGCTTGAATAAGGCAGTCGTCCAAGTAAGGATATATTTGTATTTCTCTTCGTCTGCAAAATGCAATTACTAGCGCCAGGCATTTTGTGAAGACCCTGAGCGCAGTAGATAAGCCAAAAAGGCAGTGCAGAGAATTGGTAGTACATTGAGCCAGCTATAAATCTGAGGTATCTTCTACATGATTGTCTGATTGGGACATGCAGGAATGCCTCTTTTAGGTCTAAACTCACAAGCCAAGCCTTCTTGTCCAGCACTGGCAGAAGCTGCTGCAGAGTTAACATTCTGAATTTTGGAATATCCAGGAGTGTGTTTAGGATAGACAGGTCCAGTATTGGTCTCCAGGCTTTGTCCTTTCTGGGTACCAAGAATAGCCTTGAGTAAAATCCTTGTCCCTGCTCTTGCTGTGGTACTTGTTGAATGGCTCTCATGTCCATGAGGGATGAAACTTGTTTTTGTGCCTTTGCCAATTGATTGCGTAGCAGATCTGGCATACCGTTTGGCCTTGGCAGGGTGTGAAAGTGGAACCTGTAGCCTTGAGATACAACATTTAAGACCCATTTGTCCTGGGGGATCATGTGCCAATTTTGTGAAAAAAGTGCTAGTTTTCCTCCCAAAGGAGCTGCCAGAAGAAGTGCTTGGTGCTGCCAGGGGAAAGTCATTGAGACTGTTTCCTAAATGGCTGTGATACTTCCTCTCCACTTTTGGAGGTAGAAGCACCCCATTGTTTAGGCCTATATGAGCCTTGGGGCTGTGATCTGCCTCTGGGGCGTCTGTATCTGCCTCTTTGTGGTCTGTCTGACACTGGAAAGGACCAATTTTTTGTAGGCCAGTTCCTGCTAAATCTGGGAGGCTGTACCTGTAAGAAATCCTTTACTGTTTGCATAGATTTAGCTTTGTCCTCCATTTTCTTCAACACCTCTTCTGCTTTAACACCAAACAAGGTATCATGTTGTAAGGGAGCATCTAATAGCTTTGCTTTAACATAATCGGGCAGATTCTGTTCTTTTAACCAAGCATGCCTCCTAATGACAGAACCTGTAACTGCGGCCCTGCAGGAGGCCTAGAGAATCAAAACCATATTGCAAAGTATGCTTTCCCACTTGTTCAGCTGCATGCAATAAATCCTGCATTTCTTTGTTTTCTGCACATTCTGAATTTGTCAACATTTTCTGTTTAAGCTGTGACATAAGATATTGCTGATATTTAAGCATATGAAACTGACAATTTAAAGCTCTTACAGCCAAGATAGCAGAAGTATAAATCTTTTTCCATCTGTCCAGGGCCCTTGAATCCCTATCAGAGGGGATAGGGTTTTTTGCAGTGGAAGCCTCGACCCCCTTGGGACTTTGAGATATAGTTTCTGGGTCATCAGCAGGGTTTTTGTAAAGAAATTTATGAGAATCAGGAACCCTGTAGTATCTGTCTGGCTTAACAGGAGCTGGTGGTAAAGAGTCAGGAGACGGACCAGACTCTGAAAATACATCATCTACAATGTCTAAAACAGGAGGAATAGTAAGGGGCCTGTGCTGGGGTAATAAAAGGAAATCTCTGAGCCTTTTCTTGGATTCTGAGTAATCTTGGCTCTCCCAATGGAAATGCTCCCTTACAGTATGCAGGGTTTCCCCAAAAGAATAATCCTCAGGAGGTGAGGCTGAAGTGATAGATTCTTCAGCATCAGAATCCTCATAGGGAGGAAGGGAATATTCCTGTTCAGAAGAGGAATCAGAAGAAATGGAAACCTGATCTGAAGATTCATATTCTATCTCTTGCCTAGGCCTCTTATCAAGAGGGGGATGGGAACCCCTGATCAAAGTAATTAGGTCTTCAGTCACTTTAAGCATCTGTTTTTTAGGCATGGAGGCCTGTCCAGGAGAATGCTGTACTTGTTTGTTTGTCTTTAGAGCTGCTTTAGTCTTTGCCTTTGAAGCTGAAGATGGCTTTACATATAACTGTGTAGGCCTGAAAACACCCTCAGAAGCCGATGCCTGCTCAGCGGCTCTGGACCCATCTGAGGGAATAGTTTCAGAGTGTCCAATACCTCGAGTTTCCAGCGGCCTAGTCGGCTCCACATGGGAGTCGGAAGCTGCCTGTGGCTCTGAGGTAGCGGGCGTCCGGGGCTGTGAAAGTGCCTCACTGAGAACCGGCAAACTGGTGACAGGCCTAACGGAAGTCTCGTCGTCGGTTTTGGACCTCGGATGCCTGTCCTTTTCTTTTTCTTTGCGCTTTTTATAAACTCCGGTAGTTGGCTTTTCTGACGGCATTACATAATTGAATCTTCTGCCAAAGTAATGAAATGCAAAATCATACAGACGCTTAATAGTGCGTTGGTTAAATCTAGCACAAAACCGATAACTAGCAACGTCATGGTCAGGGCCTAGGCAAGGAATACAGTAAGAATGAAAATCCTTATGAGGTATTTGCTTCCCACAAGAAATACAATTAACTTTTTCTGACATCGGTCTGGAGCAAGAAAAATGTTTCCCCAACAGGGTACTTAGCTTTAATGAAGACTTCGGATCTGAAATTCGAATTTGAAGATCTCAGGATTCTGCCGACCGGCACTTGCGAACTGCTTTTGCTTCGGGCACCGCGCGGCAAGAAAGTGAAGAAAATGGCGTCTGCTGCATCTTTTATACCCCCTGGCGCACTGACGTCAGGGAGGAGGTGACAGCAACCGACGCCGGACCTAGACTTTGGAACTCGGGCAGACTGCGGGTAGCCTGCCAGCAGGATAACCCAATTGTAATTACTGCAACAGTGGAACATGATGAACATCCTTGAGGATATCAGCTCTAAAGGAAGTCCTTGCCTGGATATAGCATCTATTTATAATGTTTAACAAATCTATACAATGTAGACCATGTAAGCACCACACAAATCTCATCCACTGAGGAATTTCTAAAGAAATCTGTTGAAGTGGCAACAAATCTGGTGGAATGAGCCCTTGTTTGACATGGTAAGTGGGGATAAATGGAGTGTAGAAATGCAATCTGAAAGCCACCACAAGAAGTGACTATGGAGATGTGAGATCCCAATTTGCTGACTGCAAAGGAGAATAAAAGTTGGGAGTCTTTCCTGATGGGTTCTGCTCTAAAAAGATAACATCTCAGCTGCCTATGAACATCCAGAGTATGGAGGATAAATCTGCCCTTATTAGCATGATTTGGGAAAACATCTGGTAACTGAATTGGTTGGTTCGTTTGCCTCAAAAGCCACTTGGGAAGAAAGCATGGACAGTGAAAGCACTTTACTGAAAGGTATCCCCCAAAATAAACATCCCGATCACTGGTAGACTACACACAAAAAGGCCAGAGACATTTGGCTAAAAGACAAATTCTTCTTTCTCTGAATCCAAGGTAGCAGAGTCCCTCTGGGGAGAAGGATCACATTTTCTTTTAAGAGAGGGTACCCGCTGACACTGTACATTCTTCTTCAAAGGCTGACTGCCTGAATTCCAGAAAATTCATAAAGTCATGAGCAAACTTGAAGAAATCCTGTGAAGGACCCATGATGGGGGAGGGCCTATTAATGCTCACACAGGACTGGCTATGGCAAGCTGAATGAACACAGTTTTGGCTTGGGTGTGTGGACTGCTTTAGTGGTCTTGTCATGTGGGCATACTCCTAGGTCTATGGTCCAGTTCCCTCTGACCTCCTCTGTACAGACCGATGATGACACCCTCCCCAGTGCCAATGACTATGCAGGTGTCCAGCCCAAAACTTCCAATGAGGCCACAGAACCAACCAGCCAACAGGAAAAAAGTTTCAGCAAGCAAAGATCTGCTGGATGCTGAAGGCACGATGCTGTCCCTCGGAGCTGCTTTAAAGACCTCATCAGAAACGGACACCAGATATGGGAGCTGCAAATGTCCCTTGCTGACACTATTATCTTTGAGTCTATGCAACATGTTGGACTCAAGAGATAGTGTCACCCACCTCCCCTTCTTCAGCTGCTTCTTCAAAAACTTCTCCTCTACAGGTAGTAGGAAAAGGAAATGGTGGACACCACTGAGGCTCAAGACCAGATATCTGTCCTCTTCAGTGGTAACTCATGGACAAATTCCAAATGATGCTTTATGGTTCTTTGATTAAGACATATACACAGGACAGTTGGCAATAATGCTGATTTACAGTTATCAAAAAACTGACATTCCACTTTCATAAGATGAAATTTCAGAACTATAACCACGATTAAGTGCAATTTCTAGTCTTTACTATGACTTAATTATAATTTTATATATATAAAATTAAAGTGGATTATGTGCACAGAACACCCATGGAGGCAAGACAACAGTTATAGCACAGGTGTCTGCCAAGTGCTCTAGCTTAAAATGCAAATTTCATGAAAACCTCATGTTTTCCCAATACTCAGTCCAAATTCAGGATTTTACCAGTATCCCCCCCCCCCCACTACCACCTTCACAAAAAAGGATAAATCTGACCCCCCTGAGAAAGTACAGTTTTGTACCTACCATAAATGTAGATGTTCGAGGATCCACATTGCTGCAGTCCTACCAATTGGGTAGTCCGCTGTCCAGTCGGCCCGAATACCAAAGTATATGGCTGACGTTGGTCAGGGCGCATTAGACTGACGTCAGTACGTCAGGGTACTAATGCGCATGACCGACGTCATATCCTCAGTCTTTTCTTGCCCCAGATGTCAGAAGACCCTGAAAAGATAAGGCCAAAAACAAAAACTCCCAAAATACCTGCACCAAAAAATATATATATACAATATATACACAATTAGCAGAATATAACCTCACCTACACAACCACCCCTAAACACAGAGGGGAAGGAGGGAGGGTAAATTGGACTGCAGCAATGTGGATCCTCGAACATCTACATTTATGGTAGGTACAAAACTGTACTATGTTCTTCATTCCACATTGCTGCAGTCCTAACAATTGGGTAGAATCCCAAAGCAGAGGTAAGGGAGGCTGGCAAATCATAAGGAAGCAGGAACTGACAACATGCCTTGCAAAATAGCTGTGGCAAAACCAGCCCTAGACTTAGAGTAGAGAGGAAGGTGATAATGCTTAGAGAAAGTATGCACTGAACTCCAAGTAGCTGCCTCCAAAATATCCTTAGTTGCCACCCCCCTTAGAAATGCTGTGGAAGTGGCAGTAGCCCTAGTGGAATGAGGCCGAATCCCAGCTGGAATCTCCTTGCCATGATGGGAATAACAAAATGTAATGCAACACCCAATCCACCTAGAAATAGTTTGTTTTGACACAGGCTTGCCCTTCGAAGTCAAAGCAAAAGAAACAAACAACTGCTGAGACTGCCTAAAATCCTTAGTCCTGCTCAAATAATAACGCAATAGCCTGTGTACATCTAAAGTGTGCAAAATCTTTTCCCCTTTATTTTGGGGATCTGCATAAAAGGTAGGCAAATGAATAGTTTGGTTTAAAGCCACACTAGAAACCACCTTAGGCATAAAGGAAGGATTAGTACGTAAAGATACCCTATCCTTATGAAAAATCAAAAAAGGCTCCACTGCCATAAGGGCCTGCAACTCAGAAACCCTTCTTGCAGAAGTAGTGGCCAACAAAAAGCAGTCTTCCATGACAAGTATTTCAATTCAGCAGTAGCCGAGGCTCAAAAGGTTGTAGAGTAAGTTTCTCCAACACAAAATTGAGATCCCAAGCAGGAGTAGGAGCTCTACGTGGGATCTTATATTCTTTGCCCCTCTAAGAAATTGCTTGAACAAAGGATGCAAAACAATGGTGGGTCACAATCATAGTGAGCTGAAATTGCTGCAGCATGAATCTTAATGGAAGAGAAAGACAAACCTTTGTCCAGTAACTCAGTAAGATATTGAAGAGCCACACTCAAATTTGGCTCAGTAATCTCCAAATTGTTTGCTGCACTCCAAAACAAAAATCTCTTCCATTTTTCTGCGTACACTTTCCTTGTACTAGGTCTTCTGGCTTCCATAATCACATTTAAAACTTGTTGAGGAAGCTGAGACCTGCTGTCTTTCAAAACAGAATATGCCAGGCTGTTAGATGTAGAGAATGAAGCTTGACATTGAGCAGATGACCGTCCTTCTGAGACAACAGGTGTGGAATCAAGGGTAAAGGCCATGGAGGCTTCCTTACCAGACTCCTCAGTAATGGGTACCAGTGCTGCGAGGCCAATCTGGAGCTATTAAAATCATCCTTGGCTTGTCTTGTCTGACCTTTAGAAGCACCTTTGGAAGAAGAGGCAGAGGTGGAAAGGCATACACATGAAGATTTTTCCAACTGAAAGAAAGAGCATCCACTTTCCAAGCTGTGTGATGAAATCCTTTGGTGCAAAACTTTGGCAGCTGGTGGTTTAGTGGAGAAGCGAACAGATCTATGTCTGGAGTTCCCCATGACACTGTCAATGTTTGAAATACATGAAGATCCAGTTTCCACTCGTGGGGATCCATGATTTGTCTGCTTAATACATCTGCTAAGGAGTTCTGTGCTCCCGGCAGAAACCTTGCCTGAAGAGTTAGTTGCAGACTGAGCGCAGTCTCCCATAAAATCATTGCTTGTCTGCACAATGGGTAAGAATGTGTTCCCCTTGTTTGTTGATGTACCACATGACAGTTGTGTTGTCTGTTAGAATCAACACCTGCCCTGGAAGAAGTAACTCCTTGAAAGCAATTAATGCAAACTGAACTGCTAACATCTCTTTCATGTTGATATGTAGATGCTGTAGACTGGCAGGCCACTTGTCTTGTATCCACTTTCCATTTAGATGAGCTCCCCAAGCAACATCTGAGGCATCTGTCGTTAGAATCTGACTTGCCTCTGGCCGGGTCACAGAGAGTCCCTTGTTTAGGTGACATTCCTGAGCCCACCACAAAAATTCCTTTTGAATGCAAGGTATTATTTGAATGACAGTGTCCAAATCCTGGCAGTGCTGTGTCCACAGATTTTTGAGATACCATTGTAGCTTCCTCATATGCAGTTTGGCATTGGGAAGCACCAGAATACAAGATGCCATGAACCCTAAGGCTTGAAGGACTGTCCTTGCAGTCAGCCCGGACTGAAGAGATAGATGATGGAAGTAACTGGAAAGATTCTTTTGTTTGTCCGGGGTTAAAAGGCCATCTGGGCTGCTGTATTCAGTCTCACACCCAGAAAGCACATGTCTTGAGAGGGTACTAGACTGGACTTTATTTCGTTCACAGAATACCCTAGGCATCTTAGCACTGCTATGACATATTCCAGATGCTGTAGAAGATCTTCTTTTTCTTGAGCCAGAATCAGGCAGTCGTCCAAGTAAGGATAGATTTGGATGCCTTTTAGCCTGAAGTAAGCTATCACTGGAGCCAGAACCTTTGTGAATACTCTGGGCAGTACATAAGCCAAAGGGCAATGCAGAGAACTGATAATGAGAATTTCCAGCTCGAGAACGCAGATACTTCCTGCAACTTAGTCTGATTGGCACATGAAGGTAAGCTTCCTTGAGATCTAAAGTTACCATCCAGTGATCTTTGCCCAGCAGAGGTAAAAGCTGTTGTAACGTCAACATTTTGAACTTGGGAATGTCCAGATAAGTGTTGAGGATAGATAAATCCAGAATTGGTCTCCACGTGTTCCCCTTCTTTGGTACTAGGAACAGGCGAGAATAAAATCCTAGGCCCCTTTCCGGCACAGGAACTGACTGAATGGCCCCTATTTGGAGCAACAGAGAAATTTGCTTGTGAGCCTCTGTCCTTTGAAGAGGAGGAATGTCTGGCATGCCTTTGAAAGGAGGCAAGGTATGGAAATAAAACCTGTAACCGTGGTGAATAATATCCAGAACCCATCTGTCTTGGGTAATTAAATCCCAATTTTCTGTGAAAAGAGACAGCCTTCCTCCCAAAGGTGCTGCCAGGCGAGAATGTACTGGCAGCTGAAAAGGCAGGTCATTGGGTCTGCTTACGAAAGGACTGACCCCTGCCCTCACCAGAAGTCTGAGCAGGGGAATTCCCTGTCCTAGGCCTAAAAGAACCCTGAGCTCTGCCCCTACCACGTCTAGACCTACCCCTAGACTGGGAATCATAAGCAGGATAAGTCCATCCCTTAGTAGGCCAATTTCTACTAAACTTCGGAGGCTGCACCTGCAAAAAATCTTTAACAGTTTGCATAGACTTAGCCTTGTCCTCCATTTTCTTCAAAACTGCTTCCACAGGCGAACCAAACAACACATCAGACTGTAAAGGAGCATCCAAAATCCTTGTCTTAACATGCTCAGCTAAATTCTGATCTCTCAGCCAGGCGTGCCTACGAAGAACAGAACCAGTGGCAGCCACCCTGGAGGAGGCTTGCACAGCATCAAAACCACACTGCAAGGAATGTTTACCTACCTGTTCAGACACATGAACTAAATCCTGCAACTCTTTACACTCAATACCTTCAGCCAGAGCATCCACCTTAGATTTCAACTGTGAAAGAAGATAATTCTGATATTTTAACATGTGAAACTGACAATTTAACGCCCTCATGGCTAAAGTGGAAGAAGTATACACTTTCTTTCCCCATCTATCCAAAGCCCTTGCCTCTTTATCAGGAGGGACAGGATTTTTAACAACTGAGGCCTTCACACCTTTAGGCCCCTGAGAGACAGTTTCTGGGTCTGCCCTAGGACTCTTAAAAAGATACTTATGAGCTTCAGGCACCCTATAATACCTATCCGGTTTAACTGGGGCAGGAGGCAAAGAATCAGGATTCAGGGAAGCCTCTGCAAACACATCTTCCACCACATTCAAAACAGGAGGTATAGCTAAAGGCCTATGCTGGGGTAAAACAAGAATTCCCTAAGCCTTTTCCTGGAATCAGAGAAATCTTGACCTTCCCATTTAAAATGTTCCCTCATGGAATGCAGAGTCTCTGAAAATGAAAAATCCTCAGGAGGAGAAGCAGAAGGAGTAGAATCATCCACATCAGAATCAGAATAAGGAGGGTACTCCTGCAAGTCTTCAGCCGAAGACTCAAGCCTCCGAGCATTGCTCAAAACTCTCAAACTCAGGTTCCACCCTAGGCCTCTTATCAGGAGGGGCATAGAACCCCTAATCATAGTAATCAAATCCTCTGCCATTTTAAGCATATGTTTCTTAGGCAAAGATCCTGAAGTACTAGGAGAAACCCCCACAGAAGCTAAACTTGGCCTGCCCCTCAAAGAAGCCTTGGAAACTGAAGGAGAGGCTCTAACCACCTTAGGAAGAGAGGGAAGAACAGCCACCTGAGAAGCCCCTCAGCCTGGCCTACTTCCTGAGAGGATACATCCTGTAACAGTAAAGTCTCTTCCTGAGACTCCAAAGAGACACCTGGCAAAACCTCTGGCTCCACTGAGCCTTCCAAAGAACCGATGTCTGGGACTGTCGGTTCCTCCACCTAGGCTTTGCTGCTTTATCTTTGCGTTTTTAGCGAAGCCGTCGGAGTATCCGGCGGCATTTTATAATTACAACGCTTCCCAAACACTAACCTGGCACAGTCTAACCTTCTCTTAATAGTGCGTTTGTTAAATCTAGCACAAGAGCGGCATCCAACAACGTCGTGCTCAGGCCCTAAACAAGGTATACACAAAGTATGGTAATCCCTATGAGGTATCTGTTTCCCACAAGAAATACAGTTATTCACTTTTTCTGACATCCGGTTAAATACTGAGGCAAGAAAAAACCAAAATATTCCCCAACGGGGTACTTAGCCAACTTTGATTCGGTCTGAAACTCTGACTTCAGAAACTTTCAGAACGCCAACCTGCACTCGCAAAATTGCTTCTGCATCGGACCATGCGGCAAAAAAGACTGAGGATATGACTTCGGTCATGCGCATTAGTACCCTGACGTACTGACGTCAGTCTAATGCGCCCTGACCGACGTCAGCCATATACTTTGGTATTCGGGCCGACTGGACAGCAGACTACCCAATTGTTAGGACTGCAGCAATGTGGAATGAAGAACATCTGGGCATCTCATGCTCCATCCAGATCCAGGCAAAAAAAAAAAAAAAAAAGATGGGGGAAGTCCCTGGATTTGTTTCTTGCACCTAAGACAATTATTCACATCGTTATTCAGCATCTATGCTATAGCTAACAGAACCCAACTACAATGACAGACAGATGACTGAAGAAATTGTCCGTCGGGGTAATTGTGAAAGAAAAGTTATGTTTTTACCCATAATGATGCATCTGTGTTGCCTGTTTCCATCTTTCCTTAACTGATGGGTTTCAGATCTGACCTTGGCCATTTTCATATTTAGAATTCATAGCTCAAACTCCTTCCTGTACCCTTAATCTCCTCCAAACCCCAACATTATCTCAGATTGAGTATACCTGCAGCCACAGACACAAAAAAGGAAAACAATAAAACCCATAACAATTACATATGTCTAGTTAAGAGAAGCAAACAGTATCAAAAACAAGTTGGTCTGAAGGTTGAGAAAGGAAGACAACTTTTACTGCATAACCCACAGGTCCTACCAGAAGTCTAAATACAAATATTCCAATAATGGAAGGGGGACTGGAGGGAGGGAAGTTGAGGAAAGACAGAAATAGATAACACAGATGCATCATTAATATAACTTTTTTTATCTGATGTTGTCTTTTGTTCCTCAACTGACAGGACAGAATTCTCAGCTGCTTGGAACACTAGGGTGGTCTTCACGGAAGGATATTCTTCAGGACAGCAGGATCAAAAGCTACCATGTCCCTGAAACAAATGCCCAATATGTAATTTGGGCAGTACATGCATGAGCTTTATACAAGGTGGCAACTCCACAAATGTCATCAATTGAAGCCCTAGATAAGGAGGAAGAAGTGGAGACAGACCTTAATGAATATGCCCTTGTAGGTTTCTGTAAGGTCAGACCTTTATTGTTATGAACATGAAAAATACAATCCATAACCAAACTAGCAAAAGTTGCTTTTAACATAGATTGTCCCAAATTTGCCTTAAAGAATAAGACTTTTATTTCCCGAAGCATTTAGTTCTATGGAGGTAGAACCTAAGTTGTCTATGTACATCCAACAGATGAAGCATGTATTCTCCTTTACTGGCAAATTCAGGAAAGAAAACTGGAAAGCTAATAGCTTGAATGCTGTCTCTGAAGCTACTTTAGGTAAACAAGATGGAATGGTGCATAAAGAAACGCTTTATGAAAAGCTGGGCATGGTTGCCGACAAGGTAGTATTTGGAGCCCAGATACCCATCTGGCTGAAACAATGGCTACCAGAAAAATAGCTTTCCAAGAGAGAAACTAAGTCTACCTTGAGTGCAGTTTCAAAGGGAGAAAATGTCATGGCCTGAAGTAGCACCATAAGATCCCAAGGAGGAATGGGATCTTCATTAGGCAGTCTTAGAAGAAAGGTACCCTTCAGGAATGTTTTACACAATTTGAGAAAAGCCAAAGAAGAATGATTCTCACCTATATGGATGTTGGAAATAGAACCCAGCCGTACCTAGACTGTAGGGTAATAGGCCCCACTGTGGAAAATTGAAGCCATAAAGTGTAGGATCACTGAAATGGGGACTGAGAAAGGATCTAAATGTCTCTCACAATCCCAGATAGAGTATCTTTTCCATTTGCTGTTATATACCCTCCTAGTTGAGTCTTTCTGAATGATATAAAGATGTACAGAACATGAGAGGAGAGCTTGGACTGCCTAGTCATTATTGGAAGTGGAAAAACAATGTTGAGGGTGTGAATGTCTGGGTGAGGCAACCCAGCAGGATGAGTGAGATCATCTGGACTCTGACCCAAAGCCCAAGGGGGGGGGGTTATCAAATGAGGCCAAAGAAAGGGAAACCACATCTGCCAAAGCCAGAAAAAGGGCAGTGAGGATAACTTTGCTCTTCTGCTGCATTGCTTTCTGTATAAACTTTGTAATCAGTGGAACTGGTGGATACGCATAAAGGAGACAAGGGGCCAATCATGAATCAGAGTGTCTCTCGGTGACCCCCCCTCCCCCCAAGAGCATCAGGGCAAAGCACCTGCTGCATTTGGAGTTATGGGGAGAGGCAAACAGGTTCCAGTATGGTTGGCCCCATTCACTAAATATTCACTCCACCAGTGACGAATTAACAGACCACTCGTGAGGCAGTAGAACAGACCTGCTGAACTTGTCTGCTAACATGTTGAACTTCCCCAATATGAGAGCTGCTATTATAGAGTGACTGGAAGAGATTACCCACTGCCACACTCATCCCTTCTCCCCCTTGTCTGCTGATGTATCAGACAACAGACATGTTATCAGTCTGGATGACAATCATCCTTAGAGAGAGACCATTCTGAAAAGTCTGCAATGCTAGGAGGACTGCTGTCATCTCTACAAGAAAAAACAAACATTGCTGAAAACTGCTGGGATACTGAATCAGAATAAAATTTATTGTAACACATACAAATACAAAGTGAGCGCTTTCGGGCCAAAACCCTTCTTCAGACAACAAACTACTCACAAGCTAACCAATTTAAAATACAAATCCACCAATAAAAAACTTAGTAAAAAGCCCGCCTATTTTTAAGGGCTGGCTTAAGGGGTACGACATCATTCAGCCCTGGATCTCTATGGGCTGTCAGTTCTAAAATCCATTTGGATTCCATTACTTCAGTTGTCTGTTTGATGTCCCCACCCCTTCTGTTTAAAAGAACATTAACTATAACCCTAAATTTAAATTGATGTGTTGGGTTATTTTTTACATGCCTATACAAGGCATTGTGTTCATCACAATTTCTAATTGATGACAAGTGCTGCAAAATTCTAACCTTTAACATATTGTTGGTCTTCCCAACATAGTAGCTGGGGCAGGATGTGCAGTCAGCCAAATATACCACATCAGTTGTCCTACATGTCGCCCTCCCTTTTAAAAAAATCCTCCTACCATTAACCGGGTGTTCAAAAACTACGTCCTTGTTAATGTGGCCACATGCTTTACATTGGCCACATGGAACAGTTCCCATAGTTTTTGGCAAACATTTATTACTATTAACCATCCTTTCCTTGCAAAGCATATCCTTAAGGTTTCTATTCCTTCTGTAGCCAAACTGTGGGTTGTTACCTACTATATCCCTTAAACAAGCTTCACTGGTAATAATATTCCAGTTCTTATTTATGATATCACAAACCCCCTTAATATTGCTCCCATAGATCAACATAATCTTTTGTCTGGTTTGTATACCTTTACTGACAGGGTTATTCCCCACCTCAACCCGTGTCGTGTTAATCCATGGTTTATATTTGTTGTGCCTGCATGCCCTACCTTTGTCTACTGCTCCATCTACCAAGCCCTCTCTATATCCCCTATCCTGGAAACACTTCCTTAATTTGATTACTTCTTCATCAAACTGTTTATCAACCATACTGATCCTTGATGTCCTGCTTACCTGTCCTTGCACTATGTTGGGGAAGGTAAATCGGGGGTGCATGCTATCAAATGATAGCAGCGTATTCTTCCAACACTCCTTTCTGAAAAATTGTGAAGTAAAACCATCACCTGTTAGTTTTACACTCACATCCAAAATGTCTAGTGATTCATAAGAACTTTTAACACTAAAACCTCAGAAAAGAGGTTGTGGAGTGGAGGTATTCAACAAATTGAGCTAACAGCTAACTATCGCCCTTCCACAAGATAAAAATATAATCTACAAAACGCAGATATGTTCCTATATATCGCTTCCATTCATCATTCCCCAAAATATAACTCTTCTCCCAATAAGAGAGGATAAGGTTAGCGTATGTATTGACACAGGGGGTACCCATGGCTACCCCCCGCGCCTGTCTATACATTGAACCTGCCCCTACAAAAACATTATTCTCCAATACTAACATTAGTAATTATTTTATGAGGTCCAATTTCAATTCAGTGACCCCCATAGTCCGCAAAAGTTCCACAATAGCATGGACACCATAATTATTGCCAATAACAGTAAATAGACTATGGACATCAAGTGTAACCATCAAGGATCCACCCACAGATCCTTCTCTATTCAATTCACCTAAAACAGTAAGAAAATGACCTGTATCCTTCAAGCACATTCTCAATTTTTTCTACAAATGGCCTGAGGGTGAACTCCAACCAAATTGAAATGTTCTCAGTGACCCACCCTCTACCTGATACAATAGGTCTGAGGAGTGGGTCAACCAGAGACTTATGTATTGACAGGCTTGTCAATCATGAGAAAATCTAGAAGTTCCTGCATTATATACAAATGTTTGTGCAACCAGTGTAAGCGACCATGTACCCTATCTATCTTTTAGTTATGTACTTACCATAACTTTAGATGTTTGGGATCCATCTCGCCTACATTCTGTACTGATGGGCTTGGAGCCGATCCTTCGGCTCCGACTCGGCACGCTATGCTATAGAGCGAGGCCTCTTATTGGCTGAGCTATTTCTTATCCCAGGATGCACCACCACTAATCCCCCAGATCTTGTTTGTCCGCATTCATGCACACATGCACAGCTTGTTTATATAACATTGTTAGATGTTTCAAGATGAAACAACAGGATTCGGACCTTCTGATATCCTCTGATCTCCAAGGAAGGGGGAAGGAGGGTGGGTTACAGGAATGTAGGCGAGATGGATCCCAAACATCTAAAGTTATGGTAAGCACATAACTAAAAGATGTTATGTGATCCTATCTCGCCTACATTCTGTACTGATGGGACAGCGTCCCTAGCACCTAAATCCTGGGTGGCTCATTGGAAAACACTCCTGAGTACTGTGGAACCAAATGAAGCTCGTCCTCTAGATGCCACATCCAATTTGTAGTGGGAAATGAAAGTGTGCGGGGAAGACCATGTAGCTGCAGCACAAATGTCACTAATGGCAAGCTTAGAATGAAATGCTATTGAAGTAGCCATAGCCCTTGTAGAATGAGCTTTGACAGAGGTGGTAAGCTCTTTGTTAGAGTAAGAATAAGCTTGAGTAATACACTCCCTGATCCATTTGGCAATAGTGACCTTTGTGACAGCTTTGCCCAATTTATTGTCTGCAAAGGATACAAACAACTGATCTGTTTTCCTTGTTTGTTTGGTCCTGTCTAAATAAAAACACAACTGCCTGTGGACATCTAGTGTGTGGAATATGAATTCCACTTTGTTAGAATATTTTGGAAAAAAAACTGGAAGTTCTAACGATTGTTGTAAGCAGAAACTGGAACAAACTTTAGGGACAAAGGAAGGATTTGGCCTGAGAGATACTCTGTCTTTGTGAAAAACCAAGTACGGGGGTTTTACTGACAAAGCTTGAAGCTCTGAAACTCTTCTGGCAGAAGTAATCGCTACCAGAAAAGCAGTCTTCCATGATAGAAACTTTAGATCACATGTAGCCGCCGGTTCAAAGGGGGAGGAAGTTAAGGCGCGTAACACCACATCGAGATCCCATGGAGGTGCAGGATGAGAAATCGGAGGTCTTAACAGAGCAGCACCTTTCAAGAAGGTCTTACACAATCTGTTGCTCATTAAAGGTGGGTTTATGGATTCGTGAAAATTGGAAATCGCTGCCAATTGGACCTTGATGGTAGAGACTGAAGAGCCTTGATTGAAAAGAGAAGTTAAAAATTTCAGTACTTCTGCCACTGGAATAGAGATGGGGTCCAGGCCCCGGAGTTGAGCCCAAATAGCAAATCTTTTCCATTTGCTAGAATACAGTTTCTTTGTAGCAGACTTATGGGCCGAAGATAATATGTGTACAACCTCTGGATCCAATGTATGACTCCTGACTATAGTCGGAAGAGGAGGAGCCAAGCCGTCAATTTTAAGGTGTGCAGGGACTGGTGGAATAGTCCCGACTGATGAACCAAAAGGTCTGGGATCTGATCCAAGAACCATGGAACTTCCAGAGCATATTTCCGAAGATAGGGAAACCATACTTGACGAGGCCAGTAAGGAGCAACTAAGATCATTTTGCTCCCCAAGAGAGATGCCTTTTGGATCACCCTGGGAAGGAGAGGAACTGGAGGGAAGGCATAAAGCAAGCCGGTGGGCCAAGGACGGGCTAGTGCGTCCATGGGGCTCTTCCCTGGTGCCGGGGTTAGAGAGAAGAATTCTTTGCACTTCGCAACTTTAGTGGAGTCGCGAAGAGGTCGCAACACGGAACTCCCCATTTGCTGAAAATCTGACTTACAACTGTCATGTTCAGAGACCATTCGTGAAGAGAGGATGGTTCTGCTCAGTCTGTCGGCTATCACATTGGACTTGCCCGGGATATGAGTAGCCACTAGAAAGCGTTTGGTCGAGACTGCCCATTCCCAAACTCTCATGGCCTCTCTGCAAAGAGGATAGGATCTGGTCCCTCCCTGTTTGTTCAGGTACCAGACAACTGACATGTTGTCTGAATGAACGGCAATTACGCCCTGAGGGAGATAATCGTGAAGGGCTTGAAGGGACAGAAGTACTGCCCTCATTTCTAGGATGTTGATATGAAGTAGGGTCTCTTCCGGGTGCCATTTGCCTTGGACTGACCTGCCCAGGGAATACCCCCCCCCCCACCCTATCTGGGAGGCGTCCGTGGTCAAAGTGGCCGCAGGAGGAGGTGGAACAAAGGGTCGTCCCTGATCCAAATTGGAGGGCACTAGCCACCAGCGAAGGTCCCGTTTGCATGTTTCCGTGATCCATATGAGGTGACTGAGAGGGAGTTCCTGAAAGGACCACTGAGCTGAAAGAAGCCACTGGAGAATTCTCATGTGCAACCTTGCCAAGGGGACTAGAAGAACTGTGGCGGACATGGATCCCAATAGCTGCAGGACCATTCTGGCTGGGGCTTTGGACCTGGGAAGTAAGGCTCGAACTTGAGTCTGTATGGTTTGTATTCTGTCTGTAGGTAGATAGACCCGTATTCGGTTTGAGTCTATCTCTACCCCTATGAATCTTATTCGTTGAGATGGCAGTAACACAGACTTTGGCCAATTGAAGGTGATTCCAAGGGAACTGCCCAGTGATATAGTGGCTTGTAGGCTCCGCAGTAGTAGATGCTTGGAGGTGGCAGTTAGGAGCCAGTCGTCTAGATACGGAAACACCTGGAATCCTAGACTTCTCAGGTGAGCAGTCACGACTGCCAAGCACTTGGTGAACACCCTGGGGGCTGTGGTGAGACCAAAGGGCAGCCAGGAACTGAAAATGACTGCCTCCTAGGCTGAAGCGCAGATGTCTCCTGGACGCTTGATGTACCATGATATGGTAATAAGCGTCCTTGAGATCTATGGAGCACATCCAAACACCTCTCTCCAGCAATGGGAGAATGGTTTGTAGGGTGACCATTCGAACTTGGACTTTCTGACTGAACGGTTTAGAATGCTGAGGTCCAAAATGGGCCTCAAGTCCCGGTCTTTTGGCACCAAAAGAATCTTGAGTAAGTCCCTAATCCGATCTGGTCTGTGGGGACCGGTTGGATGACTCCTTTTTGCAGCAGCTTTGAAACTTCTGAGGCTGCAGTATCCCGCTGACTGGGTGGCGGGTCCGGGATTTTTCTGGACTGAGGTGGAGAATGAGAGAAAGGGATGGTGTAACCTCCGGCGATAATTCGAAGCACCCATCGGTCCTGAGTGATACCTTCCCAGGCTTTTAGGTGCTTGAGCGACCCCCGACTGGCTCCGGAGCTGCACAGTCGGGCAATCCCTCAGGGACTGTGAAAGGCTGAAGAGCCACGAAAGGACTGGCGGTCTCCAGTGTTGCGAGGGCCTCTGCCGCCCCTGGGACGGCGTCTTCCGGAAGAATTTCCTCCTCCCCTGCCTCTGGAAGGGGGATCCTCCTGCTGAGAGGGGTAAGGCTTCTGAGATCTACGGAACCACATTTTCCCTCCTCTTTTAGCCTTGGGATAAGGCCGAAAGGAGTGGAAAATCGTGTCCCTACGGCAGTCAGAGTCTTACCCTCCTGTTCGCAGCGGGTCAGTGTGTCCTTTACCTTGGGTCCAAACAGGGAGGACCCATCAAAGGGGGCGTCGGCAAAGGAAGACTTAAAGGCCTCCGCGAAATGACACAGGCGGAGCCAGGCTTGTCTCCGTAGAGCAATGCCTGTACCCGCCGCTCTACTCGCCCCTTCGGCCGCATAAGAAATGAGCCTCATGGACAAGTTTGAAATGGACGACAATGTAGCCAGCTGAGAGCCAACCATCTGGGCCAGCTCCTCAGGCAGGTTACCCAAGAGGGTATCAGATAGTTCTTTAATCAGATCCCTCTGAAATCTAGTAAAAGTGCGTAAGGTAGTTCAAGGACCTTAATGTAAAGGCCGCTGAACTTAGGGTGCGCTTTCCGTACCGATCCATGCTCCTAGACTCCTTATTAGGAGGATGGACGGATGTCGAAGCCTCTGCTACATCTTGCTGGGTAGCAGATGCCACCACCAAAGCATCCACAGCCACACCTTTAGTTAGAAACTCTTTTTCAGGGGGTGCAGAGAGGAACTTATTCGGACGAGCAGGCACCGGTTCCACAGAGTCTGGGTGTTCCCACGCCCTTAGACAGATCAAATCCAAGAGCTCGTCGAAGGGCGGAGACACCCAGGAGGCGGAGGGCTGAGCCCCGAAGGCCTTAAGGAACACTGACGCATCAGCAGAAGGAGGTTTGGACTGCCAGCCGCCTCATTGTTTAAGGGCTTCCAGGATGTCTGCAAAAGAGACATCATCCGAGGACGACTTAGGGGACCCCTCTGCATCATCGAGATCAGTGTCTGATGTAAGAGACTCATCAGGGGAGTCAACGTGCTTCCTCTTGCACGATCTTTTCCTGGGGGGTTCTTCTGAAGAGGCTTCAGAAGGACCTCCAGGAGGGGGAGAAACCCCAGTGGGGGTAACCTCAGGCCCCGGGGCTCCGCTGTCTAAGGACAGGGGGAACTGCCAAAGACCCAGTCTCGGTATGCAGGGAAGGAGCTGGGGAGACCGTGGAGGTAGCCAAAGAAGATTTGGCTAACGCACTCCTCATAGCCCTGAAGGCGGGACCACCAGAATCCTGGGAGGGTCCCACCTCCGTGGCCACGACAGTGGATGGCACTCCCGCCGCCGACGCACCAAGAGGGAGACTTGGAACCGAAAACATCAATCCCGAAGCATCCCCCCCAGGGCCGACGGAAGAAGTCTGTGTACTGAACTCCGACCCAAGAGCCGGAGTTGGAGTAAGGGTCGGGCCCGACCCTAAAACCTCCACCGATTCCACCAGCACCGGCTCCAACGGTGCCGAGGCTGTTGGAGGAGGAACCATAGTAGGGAGGTGGACCATTGGCTCCGAAGCCGAATGGGCTGGAGCCGAAACTAGCTTTTGGAACACCGGAGACTGGAAGAGTCTTAGGAGCACCCTGTCGATGTCCGAATCAGACATCTTGGATGATCTGGAGGATACCGACCGGGTCCGAACCGATTTCTCCATCGGCTCCAAAGGACTAGGGGACTGGCTCCGAATGGATTCTACCACTATCGGCTCCGAGGGAGATCTCAAGGCAATTTCCCTCGGTGCCGATAAGGACTTCGGCTCCGAAGGGGAAGAGTCTGAGCCGGTAACCCTCATCGGCTCCGATATCAGTGGAGCCGATGGTGACCCGCCTCTCAATGCCCCAGTCCTCGGCTCCGAAACCAGAGGGGCCGAGGCTAGAGGCATCGAGGCAGACCGTTCCGCCCTCGGCTCCGAAGTCCGTGGAGCTGATGGAGAAGTCTGCCTAGATTTTTTTGCAGTCGGTTCCGACAGACTTGTCGGAGCCGACGCTTTCTTCTTTTTTGAAGGAGAGGGAGACGAAGATAAAGCCTCCTCGAAGGATGGCTTGATTAATCCCTTAAGGATTAATTTGTTTTTCCTCTCCTGGAGGACTCTGATGAGAAGGCGTGACACACGCTACATGATTCTTGTAGGTGCTTGGCGCCTAAACAGTAAACGCACGAGGAGTGGTCGTCCGTTATGGACATCTTAAAACCACACCTCGTGCATTTTTTAAACCCGGAGGGTTTATGTTCTTTGGACATGACTTAGAGAACAACACAGTTATCTAACTAACACAAAAAATTTAGGTTAGAAGTTCACAATATAAAGTTTTTTTTTTTTTTTTTTACACAAACAAGTGCACAAGAAAAAAACACAGAAAGAGAAGGTCAAGACCCTCTAACTAAAACGGGTACTTGACCCACTAATAAACGCTACAAATAACGCTAGAAAAGCAAAAGGGGAAGGCCCCTCTAACTAAAACGGAAACCTTCCCTTAACAAAATATAACACTTTCTCAACAGAATCAGCAAAAAACACACACGTATCACAAAAATAGCTGTTAAAACAGCTTTTGGGTTGAAAACTAGGAAATTCCTGACAGGAAAAGTCTAAATAAATTAGTACTTAGCCCAGCCAAGTTGAGACCACGTCTTAGCTTGTAAGCGGCAAACGAGATCTGGGGGATTAGTGGTGGTGCATCCTGGGATAAGAAATAGCTCAGCCAATAAGAGGCCTCGCTCTATAGCATAGCGTGCCGAGTTGGAGCCGAGGGATCGGCTCCGAGCCCATCAGTACAGAATGTAGGCGAGATAGGATCACATAACATCACACGTTTAACCTCAACTGGACTTAGTAGGGTATAAACATCACCCTCTGATAACATCTCCTTCAACTTCCCATTATACCAGCTGGTATCAAGCATAATCACTGCTCCACCCACTGTGGCCACATTAACAAGGACGTAGTTTTTGAACACCCGGTTAATGGTAGGAGGATTTTTTTAAAAGGGAGGGCGACATGTAGGACGACTGATGTGGTATATTTGGCTGACTGCACATCCTGCCCCAGCTACTATGTTGGGAAGACCAACAATATGTTAAAGGTTAGAATTTTGCAACACTTGTCATCAATTAGAAATTGTGATTAACACAATGCCTTGTATAGGCATGTAAAAAATAACCCAACACATCAATTTAAATTTAGGGTTATAGTTAATGTTCTTTTAAACAGAAGGGGTGGGGACATCAAACAGACAACTGAAGTAATGGAATCCAAATGGATTTTAGAACTGACAGCCCATAGAGATCCAGGGCTGAATGATGTCGTACCCCTTAAGCCAGCCCTTAAAAATAGGCGGGCTTTTTACTGGTGGATTTGTATTTTAAATTGGTTAGCTTGTGAGTAGTTTGTTGTCTGAAGAAGGGTTTTGGCCCGAAAGCGCTTACTTTGTATTTGTATGTGTTACAATAAATTTTATTCTGATTCAGTATCCCAGCAGTTTTCAGCAACGTTTGTTTTTTCTTGGATTTTACATTGTCTTAACGGTTGCTGGAATTTGGTATAGCACGAGCTTTTTCTTGGGTCATCTCTACAACACTGATGCACAGATTGGCCTCTGAGGGGGACCACATGCCTTGAATCATCTTTCCAAGGTAATGCTCCCAATCCTAACTGGGAAGCATTCATGGTCACCAGGGCCTTGGGCAAGTGAGATTTTACACAGCTATACTGTTTTACCATAACAGTAGACGTCCTTCTCTTCACAGTTGCCGTTTTACAAAAGGGATGCCCTGCCAAGAGCAGCCCAACGTGTGGCCAGTATAACAAAGCCTTTAGGTTGCTTTAAGATCTGTCATACGTCACACATATGCTCCTCATGTAGTGTAGGGCATGAAGATGATGTCCGGACATACCAACCTCAGAACTGAGAGCCCCAGTAGTAACACAGTTCAAGGAGTAGAGAGGTAATCAGTACATCCAGAAGAGAAATGGACAGAGGGGCAGAGGCAGGGAGTGAATACTGCAACACTGAAGAAAAGGACATCTATCATTATTGTAACATTTTACACAGCTGAATTATGTCATTCCATTTCACTACTGCAGCATTCATTACAATAGGAAGAGTGCCAAAGCTCAGGAAGGAAAGAGGGTGGAGGAAGGACCAGCAGAGCTCTCTAGGAAGCCATCAAGGATAGCTCCAGCAAAACCAGCTCTAGCTCTCAAAATTCCACCAACTTGTAGTGCTTGGTAAATGCATGCACAGAAGTCCAGGTAGCCGCCTCAAGAAGAGAGTTAGTATCCAAATCCTACTCTTAAGTCTATGGTCCAGTTTCCTCTGACCTCCTCTGTAGAGAAGGGGGAAAAGTGGGCAAATGAACAGACTTATTAAGGAACAACTCATTTACCACCTTAGGCATAAAAGAAGGATTAGTACGAAGGGACACCCTGTCCTTATGAAAAAACAAAAAAGGACAAGCCATAAAGGCTTGAAGCTCAGACACCCATCTGGCAGAAGTAAGGGTTAACAGAGGTACAGTCTTCCAAGGGCAATGCTGCAAGGAAGCTGAAGCTGCAGACTTAAAAGGAGCCTGGGTCAATTTTTTTTTACAAAACAAAATTAAGATCCCAGACAAGAGAACAGGCTTCCTGGGAGGTCTAATACATAGAATGTTTTTAAGAAATGGTTTGGCTTCAACTCTAGAAGCTAAAGAAGGTGATAAAAGGCAAACACAAGCAGAGAAAGCTGATAAATGGGCTTTAAACAGAAGAATAAGCCAACCTAGCATTCAGCAGTTGCCACAGATAAAAAAAGAATCAAAGGAACATCCATAGAAAGTGGATCCAGGTTATGAAAAAGACACTAAATAAAAAACCTCTTCCATTTGGATAAGTAGGATTTCCCAGTATTGTGTTTCCTGGCCTCCTGCAGGTTGCTAAGCACTTTCTCAGAAAAATGGTGTATGTGGAATCAAAATCCTATCAGCCACAGTGTCAGTTGAAGAGTGGACAGGTGGGGATGGATGAGAGATCCCTTGTCTTGTGTGAGTAGGTCCACACTGTAATGTAACTTGTGATGACTGCCCCTGGCTAAATGCAGAGGAGGAGGGAACCAATGCCATCTCCACCAAAAGGGAGTCACCAGCAAGATTTTGGGAGCATTTTGTTGAATTCTGAAGAGGACTTTTGGAATGAGAGGAAGGGGAGGGAAGGCATAAAGAACTCTCCTCTTCCAAGAAAAAGATAGGGCATCCACCTTCCAAACCAGAGGACCTGGGGTTCTGGCACAAAATAGAGAAAGTTGTCTGTTCAGAGGGAAGGCAAAAGATCTATATGAGGAGTACCCCACTGGTGGACAATGTCCAGAAACACATCCATGTGAAGCATCCACTCATGGGGTTGAATTATGGACCTGCTCAGAGAATCTGCCACAATGTTTTGACCCGAGGGAATGCATAAACTGCCTGAAGAGTCGCTTGAAACTGGATAGCAAGTTCCCACACTAGGAGTGCTGACCGGCAAAGAAGATAAGACATTGCCCCCACTGTTTTACATATCACATCACTGTGCTATTGTCTGTAAACACGTTGAGAGGTCCTGGTGGTAAAAGAGGATGAAAAACATTAACAGTCAAAAGAAAAGCTCTCATTTCTTTGACACCGATGAATTCTTCCTGTTGATGAGGTGTCCAGACCCCCTGCACCTTTAGGAAGCCAAATGCTGCTCCCCACCCCACATCTGAAGCATCTGTGAATAGCTCGCAAGAGGGCAGAGGTGGGTGAAAAGGGAGCCCTGAATTAAGAGTCAACTGCTGAATCCACCAGTGAAGTTCCTTCTTGACACAATGCAGAACAGGAACTACAAATTCGAAGGTAAGAGCATGTCAAAGCCAAAATGACATCAGAAACCACTGAAACTTTCTCATGTGGAGTTTGGCCAGAGGAGCACAGGAATAGTGGAGGCCATGAAAGTACAGTTTTGTACCTACCATAAATGTAGATGTTCGAGTGTTCACCCTGCTGCAGTCATCACACTTGGGTTATCCTGCAGTCAGGCAGTCCCGCAGTAGGCCCAATTTCCAAAGTCTTGGTCCGGCATCGGTTGCTGTCGCTTCTTCCCTGATGTCAGTGCGCCAGGGGTATATAAGAGGCATCAGACACCATTTTCTTCAGTTTTTCTTGCACCAGATGGCAGGTGCCCCCAATAGGTAGGCAAAATATATATATTGCTATATAAAAATGTACATATAAAAATAAAACAATACCTTCAGGCACAAGCAAATACACCACAGAGGTTGTATAGGATAGAATGGTATAGATAAGTCCAGCTAGTTCAGAGGGGATGGAGGGAGGGTAACCTGGACTGCAGCAGGGTGAACAATGGAACATCTACATTTATGGTAGATACAAAACTGTACTATGTTCATCGTGTTACACTGCTGCAGTCATCACACTTGGGTTGAATCCCAAAGCTAAGGATGGGTGGTGGAGTTAGGGTTAGAAGAAGCTAGTAGGCCCTGCAAAACTGCAGTGGCAAAACCAGCTCTAGTCTTAGAATATAGAGGTAAGTGATAGTGTTTGGTGAAGGTGTGCACTGAACTCCAAGTTGCAGCTTCCAGAATATCCTTGGTTGGCACCCCCCTGAGAAAGGCTGCTGATGTAGCTGTAGCCCTGGTGGAGTGGGACCTAATGTTAGCAGGTACCGGTTTCCCATAATGCGTGTAGTAGAAACGTATGCAATGTCCTATCCATTTTGAAATGGTCTGTTTTGAGATGGCTTTTCCTTGTGATCCTGCAGCATAGGCTAAAAAGAGCTGGTCAGATTTTCTGAAAGCCTTAGTTTTATCCAAGTAGTAACGTAATTGCCTGTGAATGTCCAAAGAGTGCAGGAGTCTTTCTCCTTTGTTCTGGGGATTTGGGAAAAAAGTGGGCAAATGAATGGTTTAGGGCCACACTGGATACCACCTTTGGCATAAAGGAAGGGTGAGTTCGTAGAGAGAATCTGTCTTGATGAAAAACGAGGAAAGGCTCCACTGCCATTAGTGCCTGTAACTCTGAGACTCTTCTAGCTGAAGTTATAGCTAGTAGCAGGGCAGTTTTCCATGAAAGAAATTTTAAATCAGCTGAAAAAGCTGGTTCAAAGGGCGGCAGTGTAAGCTTTTCCAGAACAAAGTTGAGATTCCAAGTAGGTGTTGGTGCTCTCCTGGGCAGCCTTATGTTCTTAGCCCCTCTGAGGTACTGTCTTAGGAGTGGATGTGAAAATAAAGGAGGATCCGTGTTGTAATGAGCTGAAATTGCTGAGGCATGAATCTTAATAGTTGAAAAGGAAAGTCCTTTGTGCAACATCTCAGTTAAATATTGCAGAATCTGAGGAATGCTGGGATCAAAGGGATTTTGGCCTTTGTTCCAGGTGGAAAATCTTTTCCATTTGTCTGAATAGGTTTTCCTGGTGCTGGGCCTCCTGGCCTCCAGAATGACATCCATAACAGCTTTTGATAGAGGTGTTGGCTGGTTGTTTAGGTAATTTGCCATGCAGCAGATTTAAGTCTTGAGCTGGCTGTGTAGAATCAGATTGTCTCGCTGGGTGAGCAGGTGAGGAATCTGTGGTAAAATCCACGGTGGGCCGTGGGTCATGTTCATTAGAATTGGATACCAGTGCTGGCGTGGCCAGTCTGGTGCAATGAGTATCGTTTGTGGCCTCTCTAATCTGATTTTCAGCAGTACCTTTGCTAGAAGAGGCAGTGGAGGAAAGGCATACACTGTTAATGTTTTCCAACTGAATGAGAGGGCGTCCACTTTCCAAGCTTGTGGGTGGAATGTCCTTGTGCAAAATTTTTGAAGTTGGTAGTTTTGGGGGTTGGCAAACAGATCTATGTCTGGGCGTCCCCATTTTTGAGTTATCATTGCAAATACTTGTGGATCTAGTCTCCATTCGTGGGGATCCATGATGTTTCTGCTTAGGTCGTCTGCCAATGTATTTTTCTTTCCTGGCAGGAATTGTGCTTGTAGTTGAACTTGGTAAGACAGTGCTGTGTTCCACAAGGTCACTGCATGCCTGCATAGAGGGTAGGAATGTGTCCCCCCTTGCTTGTTTATGTACCACATTACTGTGGTATTGTCCATCTTTATTATTAGTTGTCCTGGGTGCAAGAGGTCCTTGAAAGCTGTTAGGGCATTCTGTACTGCTAGCATTTCTTTTTGATTGATACGCAGATGCCTTTGATCTGTAGTCCATTTGCCCTGAATGCACTGTCCTGCCATGTGTGCTCCCCAGGCATAGTCCGATGCATCTGTTGTCATAGTTTGCCTAGCTGTGGGTAAGGTGAAAGGCTGACCCTTGTTGAGGTGACATGCCTGTGCCCACCATAGAAAAGCACAGTTTTGTACCTACCATTAATGTAGATGTTCGAGTGCTCATACAGCTGCAGTCATTACAGATGAGTTATCCTGTCGTCAGGCGGGTCCTCGTTCAGCCGAATTCCAAAGTCTAGGTCCGGCGTCGGTTGTTGTCACTTCTTCCCTGACGTCAGATAAAAGATAGGTAAGTGGATAGTCTGATTCAAAGCTACACTGGATACTACCTTTGGCATAAAGGTAGGGTTGGTTCGTAAGGAAACTCTGTCGTGATGGAAAATGATGAATGGTTGCACAGCCATGAGGGCCTGTAGCTCCGAAACCCTGCGTGCTGAGGTGATGGCCAGAAGAAAGGCCGTTTTCCATGACAAGTATTGTAGTTCTGTTGAAGAAGCTGGCTCAAAGGGAGGAAGGGTCAGCTTTTCCAATACGAAGTTGAGGTCCCAAGCAGGGACTGGTGGTTTCCTTGGGGGTTTTATATTTTTTGCCCCTCTGAGGAACTGCCTTAAGAGAGGATGCGAGAATAAAGGAGGATCTGTGTTGTATTGTGCAGAAATGGCTGAAGCGTGGATCTTGATGGAGGAGAAGGAAAGTCCACTATTTAACATCTCAGCTAGGTACTGAAAAATTTGAGGTATATTTATTACCCAAGGATTCTGGCCCTTTTCTTGATTCCAGGCACAAAATCGTTTCCATTTGGCAGAGTAGGCTTTTCTAACAGAAGGTCTTCTGGCCTCCAAGATGACATCCTGCACCTCCTTGGAGAGGAGAGTCTGTTGGGAAATCAAGGAATTCTCCATGCAGCTAGATTTAGGGTTTTGAGCTGGCTGTGAAGGATTTTGTAGTTGTGCTGGGACAACAGAAGAGGGACTGGAGGTAGGATCCATTGTGGGGAATGTGTCAGGCTCTTCAGGAGTGGATACCAGTGTTGTCTTGGCCACTCTGGAGCAATGAGAATCATTTGAGGCCTCTCTGCTCTGGCTTTTAATAGAACTTTGGGCAGTAGAGGAAGAGGCGGGAAGGCATAAACTGTCAATGTTGTCCAATTGAAAGAGAGTGCATCCACTTTCCAGGCCTGTGGATGATAGGTCCTTGAACAAAATTTTTTCAACTGTTAATTTCTGTGGGTAGCAAATAGATCTATGTCTGGCTGTCCCCATGCCCGAGTTATCTTTGTGAAAACTTGAGGATGCAACTTCCATTCGTGTGGATCTGTCATATTTCTGCTTAGGTTGTCTGCCAGTGTGTTTTCCTTCCCTGGCAGGAATTGTGCCTGTAGTTGAATTTGCAATTCCAGTGCTGTGTTCCATAGGGTCATGGCTTGCCTGCACAGGGGATATGAATGAGTTCCCCCCTGTTTGTTTATGTACCACATCACTGTGGTGTTGTCTGTCCTTATCAATAGCTGGCCTGGATGCAGTAGGTCTTTGAAGGTCATAATAGCATTTTGCACGGCTAGCATTTCCTTTTGGTTGATGTGTAGGTGCTTCTCTTTTTGGGACCATTTTCCCTGAATGCACTGATCTGCCATGTGTGCTCCCCAGGTGTAGTCTGAGGCGTCTGTTGTGATGATTTGAGTTACTTGAGGTACACAGAAAGTGAGACCTGTGTTTCTTTGGCATGCTTGAGCCCACCACAAAAATTCCTTTTGAAGGCATGGAATGAGTAGTATAATTGTTTCTAAGCTGTGGCTGTGTTGAGACCATAAGTTTTTTTTAGGTACCATTGAAGCTTCCTCATATGCAGCTTTGCACATGGGATTAGTAGGATGCAAGATGGCATGAATCCCAGAGCCTGCAGGACTTTCCTTGCAGTTAGCCTGGTGAAAGTTGCCATTTTGCAAGTATTGAGACAGTTGCCCTTGTTTGTCTGGCGTGAGGTAGGCCATCTGGGTGGTTGTATTCAAGCTGGCACCCAGGAAAATTATTTGTTGAGTGGGTATTAGTTTTGATTTCTTTCTGTTGACTGTGTATCCCAGGAAGTTTAGCAGTTTTATTACAAACGCCAGGTGCTGCAATAGTATGTCCTTGCTGTCCGCTTGGATCAGGCAGTCGTCCAGATATGGGTAGATTTGTATTCCTTGTAGTCGGCAGAAGGCGATTACTGATGCCAGGCATTTCGTAAACACTCTGGGCGCAGTAGATAAGCCAAAGGGCAATGCAGAGAATTGGTAATGGGTTGAACCTGCAAGAAATCTGAGGTATCTTCTGCAATCTTGTCTGATAGGGACATGCAGGTATGCCTCCTTGAGGTCCAATGTTACCAGCCAAGACTCCTTGCCCAGCATGGGAAGAAGCTGCTGTAATGTGAGCATCTTGAATTTTGGCACCTGTAGATGTGTTTAGGATGGATAGGTCTAAGATAGGTCTCCAATCTTTGTCTTTCCTTGGTACCAGGAATAGTCTGGAATAAAAACCTTGACCTTGTTCTTTTGCTGGTACCTCTTGAATCGCTTTCATGTCCATGAGAGCGGAAATTTGTTTGTGCCTCTGCCCTTTGACTTTGTGGCAGGTTTGGCATGCCTCTCATTTTTGGAAGGGTGTGAAAGTGGAACCTGTAGCCTCTGTCTATAATGTCCAGAATCCATTTGTCTTTTGTAACAATATGCCAATTTTTTGAGAATAATGCCAGTTTTCCACCCAAAGGTGCTGCCATTAAAGCTTTGCTTGGCAGGTGTAGGGGGAAGTCATTGTGTCTGTTTTCTAAATGACTGTGATCTATCTTTCTCCACCTCTTGGGGTTGGTGCTTGCCACTGTCTGGCTCTGTAAGATCCTTGAAGTTGTCCTCTACCCCTTGGGCGTCTGTATCTGCCCCTTTGAGGTCTGTCCATGGCTGGAAAGGACCAATTTTTTGAAGGCCAGTTTCTGCTGAAACGTGGAGGTTGTACCTGCAGGAAATCTTTTACTGTTTGCATTGATTTAGCTTTTTCCTCCATTTTCTTTAGTACCTCCTCGGCTTTAACACCAAACAATACATCTTTTTGAAGAGGTGCATCTAATAATTTAGCTTTGACATGATCTGGTAAGGTTTGCTCTTTGAGCCAAGCATGTCTACGTATAACAGACCCCGTAACAGCAGCTCTACATGAGGCCTCTAAAGCATCAAAACCACACTGCAAGTTATGTTTACCCACTTGCTCTGCACCATGCAACAAATCCTGCAACTCTTTCAAATCTGGTTGTTCTGGTTCTGTCATTTTGCTTTTCAACTGAGATAAGAAAAACTGTTGATACTTTAACATATGGAATTGACAGTTTAATGCCCTCATGGTCAAAGTGGCCGAGGTATACACCTTTTCTCCCCACCTTTCTAATGCTCTGGAATCTCTCTCTGAAGGCAATGGGTTTTTAGCAGTAGAGGCCTTAATTCCCTTGGGACCCTGTGAAATAGTTTCTGGGTCAGCAGTATGGCTTTTATATAGGAACTGGTGAGAATCAGGAACCCGGTAATACCTGTCTGGTTTAACAGGAGCTGGAGGTAAGGAATCTGGATTAAGGCTGGCTTCTGTGTACACATCATCCAAAATATCTAAAACAGGAGGGATAGCCAGGGGCCTATGCTGGGGGAGCAGTAGAAATTCCCTGAGCCTTTTCTTGGAATCTGAGTAATCTTGGCCTTCCCAGTGAAAGTGTTCCCTCAATGTATGCAGGGTTTCCCCAAAAGAGTAGTCCTCAGGGGGACCGAGGGAATAGACTCCTCAGCATCAGAGTCTTCGAAAGGGGAATAGGCGTAATCCTGGTCCTCAGAGTGTTCTGAGGTAATAGAAGCTTGATCTGAGGAAGGGTAGTCTTCCTCTAATCTGGGTCTTTTGTCAGAGGGGGGTTGAGAACCCCTGATAAGAGTAATCAAATCCTCAGCCATTTTAAGCATCTGCTTTTTAGGCATGGGGCCTTGAGAGGAGGTCTGAGGACCCTGTTTTTGGTTTTCATGGCTTCTTTAGATTTAGTGAAAGATTTAATAGAGAAGGAGGAAGGTCTGAAGACGCCTTCAGAAATGGCAGGCTTGTCTAAATTCTGAGTTTCCCTGCCAAGAGTGGCGTCGGTATCTGCAGTAGGAATGGGGACCGAGGAGCCTGCAACCTCGGGTACTGAAGTCACAGGTAATGTAGTGTCATCGGTACTCAGGGGCTGCGTAGGCACCTCGCTGAGAACCGGAGAACCGGTAGTCGGCCTAAGCGTGGTCTCAGTAGTCGGTGTGGACCTCGGATGTCGGTCCTTATCTTTGCGTCTTTTGCTCAAAACTGGAGTCGAGTATCCGACGACATGATATAATTAAATTTTTTGCCCAAAAAAATGAAGGGCGAACTCCGCCCGGCGCTTAATAGTGCGCTTGTTTAATCTAGCACAAAAACGTCAGGCCGAGATGTCGTGGTCTGGGCCTAAGCAAGGTATACAGAAAGAGTGGAAATCCTTATGCAGTATTTGCTTCCCACATGAAATGCAATTATTAACTTTGTCTGACATCGGTCTGAGGCAAGAAAAGTTTCCCCAACGGGGTACTTAGCTTTCAAGAAGACTTCGGCTGAAATACTTTCGTAAATCTCAGGAGCTGGCCGACCGGCACTTGCGAACTGCTTCTGCTTCGGGCACCGCGTGGCAAGAAAGACCGGACAAAAATGGTGTCGGCTGCCTCTTTTGTACCCCAGCCACACTGACGTCAGGAAAGAAGCGACGACAACCGACGCCGGACCTAGACTTTGGAATTCGGCCGACCGAGGACCCGCCTGACGGCAGGATAACCCATCTGTAATGACTGCAGCTGTATGCACGATGAACATCTCCTGTTGAAGGCAGGCAATGAGTGGTATCATTGTTTCCAAGCTGTGGCTGTGCTGAGTCCATACGCTTTTCAGGTACCATTGTAATTTCCTCAAATGCAGTTTTGCAAATGGTATTAGTAGTATGCAAAATGCCATGAATCCCAAGGCCTGCAGAATTTTTCTTGCAGGGAGTTGGGTCTTTGTTGCCATTATTTTGAAGTATTGAGTCAGCTGTTGTTGCTTGTCTGGTGTGAGATAAGTATCGATGCTCCAGAGAAGGCGTCAGCAGACAGTATCCAAAAAGCTCGGACAGCAACAGGATAAAATATTCCACCGTTTTATTGTGAAATCACAAACATCAAAATTGTAGCAACACAAGGTTAAGCTACAATTTTGATGTTTGTGATTTCACAATAAAACGGTGGAATATTTTATCCTGTTGCTGTCCGAGCTTTTTGGATACTGTCTGCTGACGCCCTCTCTGGAGCATCGATACTTAGTACTTTGTGCATCTTTAGTTTCTGGTGTGAGATAAGCCATCTGGGCCGTTGTATTCAAGCTGGCACCCAGGAATATTATGTTTTGTGAGGGCACTAGTTTTGATTTCTTTTCGTTTACTGTGTACCCTAGGCAACTTAGGTGTTTGACAAATGCCAGATACTTTAAAAGAATGTTCTTGCTTTCTGCTTGAATAAGGCAGTCGTCCAAGTATGGGTATATTTGAATTCTTTGTCTGCAGTATGCAATTACTGGTGCCAGGCATTTTGTGAAGACCCTGGACCCAGTAGATAAGCCAAAGGGCAGTGCAGAGAATTGATAGTGGGTTGAACCTGCCATAAACCGGAGGTATCTTCTGCAATTTTGTCTGACAGGGACATGCAGGTATGCCTCCTTGAGGTCCAACGTTACTAACCAAACATTCTTGCCCAGCATAGGAAGAAGCTGCTGTAGTGTTAGCATCTTGAATTTTGGTGCTTGCAGATAGGTGTTCAGAACTGAAAGATCCAGAATGGGTCTCCATGCTTTGTCCTATCTTGGGACTAGAAAGAGTCTTGAGTAAAATCCTTGTCCTTGCTCCTGTGTAGGTAACTGTTGAATGGCTTTCATGTCCATGAGAGCTGTAATTTGTTTTTGTGCCTCTGCCCATTGATTTGGTGGCAGGTTTGGCATTCCTTTTATCCTTGGCAAGGTATGAAAGTGGAATCTGTATCCTTGTGAGACAATGTTTAGGACCCAATTTGTCTTTTGTGATGATGTGCCAGTTGTCTGCAAAAAGTGCTAATTTTCCTCCCAAGGGAGTTGCCAAGAGAGATTTGCTTGGTAGTTTGAGGGTTGAGTCATTGTGTTTGTCTTCTGTTAGTTTGGGGCCTGTCTTCTCCTCCTTTCTGGGTAGCAGTACCCCATTGGCGAGGTTTGTAAGGGCCTTGTGACTGACCTCTGTCCCTTGGGCGTCTGTATTTGCCCCTCTGTGATCTGTCAGAAGCTGGAAAGGACCAGTTTTTTGTTGGCCAATTTCTGCTGAAATGAGGGAGTTGTACCTGTAAAAAATCCTTGACAGTCTGCATAGACTTTGCCTTATCCTCCATTTTCTTTAAAACCTCTTCTGCTTTGACACCAAATAATACATCCTGCTGTAAAGGTGCACCCAATAATTTTGCTTTAACATGATCAGGTAGGGTTTGTTCTTTTAACCAAGCATGTCTACGTATGACAGACCCAGTAACAGCTGCTCTACAGGAAGCTTCCAATGAATAAAATCCACATTGTAAAGTATGTTTGCCCACCTGTTCAGCTGCATGCAACAGATCCTGCATTTCCTTGAATTCAGACTGTTCAGAATGTGTGCTCATTTTTTGTTTTAATTGAGACATTAGGAACTGCTGATATTTCAGCATGTGAAACTGACAATTTAATGCTCTCATAGCCAGTGTAGCTGAGGTGTATATCTTCTTTCCCCATCTATCTAGGGCTCTGGAATCCCTTTCAGAGGGCACAGGATTTTTAGCCATAGAAGCTTTAGCCCCTTTGGGACCCTGGGAAATTGTTTCTGGGTCAGCCACAGGGCTTTTATAAAGGAATTTGTGTGAGTCAGGTACTCTGTAGTATCTGTCTGGTTCGGCTGGAGCAGGAGGTAGGAAGTCTGGATTTAGACTAGACTCCAAGTAAACATCATCCACAATGTCTAAAACTGGAGGGATATCAAGTGGTCTGTGCTGGGGTAGTAAAAGGAACTCTCAGAGCCTTTTCTTAGAATCAGAGTAGTCCTGGCCTTCCCAGTGGAAATGTTCCCTCATGGTATGTAAAGTTTCCCCAAAGGAGTAGTCTTCAGGGGGAGATGCTGAGGGAATAGAGTCTTCAGCATCAGAGTCTTCATACGGGGGAAAAGCGTAATCCTGTTCCTCAGAAGAATCTGAGGAAATAGAAACCTGTTCAGAGGAAGCATAATCCTCCTCTTGTCTTTATCTTTTATTTGGAGGGGGATGGGAACCCCTGATTAGGGTAATCAAATCTTCAGCCATCTTAAGCATCTGTTTCTTAGGCATGGGGCCTTGAACTGGAGACTGATGTACAGTTTTTTTTGGTTTTAATGGAGTTTTAAGCTTAGCATAAGATTTAATGGTGAGTGTAGTCGGTCTGAAGGCACCTTCTGCAATCGAAGGTATTTCTACTGCACCAGGATCTCCTTCTGCTCCGGTGTCGGAAGGGCCTAATGAAGATGGCTGCGACGGCCTAGTACACTCCGCTTGAGAATCTGAAGCTGTCTGAGGTTCCAATTCTGTCGTCAGGGGCTGCATAAGCGCCACACTGAAAACCAGAGAACCGGCGACAGGCCCAGCAGAGGCCTCGGAGTCTGGCTTGTTCCTAGGCTGCCTGTCCTTATCCTTGCGTTTTTTATGCATGCCGGTCGTCGGCTGCTCCGACGGCATGATATAATTAAATTTCCTACCAAAGTAAAGTTGTGCGAAATCAAAATGTCGTTTGATAGTTCGTTTATTAAACCTAGCACAAAACCGACAACCTGTGACGTCGTGGTCTGGGCCTAGGCAAGGAATACAATAAGAATGGAAGTCCTTATGAGGTATTTGCTTCCCACAAGAAATGCAATTGTTAACTTTTTCTGACATCGGACTGAGGTAAGAAAAGGTTCCCCAATGGGGTACTTGGCTTTATTGAAGACTTCGGACTGAAATTCGATTCGAAAATCTCAGGTGTCGGCCGACCGGCACTTGCGAACTGCTTCTGCTTCGAGCACTGTGCGGCAAGAAAGACGGAAGAAAATGGCGTTGGACGCCTCTTACATAACCCTGGCGCACTGACGTCAGGGAAGAAGTGATAGCAACCGACGCCGGACCAAGACTTTGAAAATCGGTCCGACTGCGGGACCGCCTGATGGCAGGATAACCCAAGTGTGATGACTGCAGCAGGGTAACACGATGAACATCTCCAGAGTGCTCAGAAATTCAATGGCTGTTACAGACACCAGATGAAGAAGGGATTGAAAAAAGGAAATGAGTGTTAGGGCCTTGGGAGGTGGCAGGGATGCCAGCAGAGGCGCAGTCTGGATCCTGCACCCCAGAAAGACATGATCCTGAGAAGGTGACAGCAAGGACTTTTTTGAAATTTACAGTGAACCCCAGGCTTTGCAGAAGGGAAAGTGCAAAATGGAGATTTTGCAATAAGGTCTCTGGAAAGGATGCCTGAAACAGGAGGTCATCCAAGCCAGGAAAGACTTGGATCCCATGTAATGTGCAAAAAGCAATCACAGGCGTGAGGCATTTGGTGAATACCCTTTGGGCAGCAGATGGCAAAGCAGAGAACTGAAAATGCCAAGAAGTAGCAGAGAAACATAAAAACTTCCTGAAAACGGGATGAATTAAGATATGGACATGAGCATCCTGGGGATCCAGAGACACCATATAAGGCAGAGGGAGCAAGACAGGGAACAAAGTCTGAAGGAACAACATTCAAAAATAGGGAACATTCAGAAATGTATTTAGATAAGAGAGAGATCTAAAATCAGTCTCCAAGTACCCCCTTTCCTGAGAACAAGGAACGTTCTGGAGTAAAACCTCTTCTCTCTTTGGAAAACGAACTTCTTAAATAGTACCCTAGTCAAGAGTCAAGAGATCCGAAGAACCCCTCGAAAGAAGGACAACTGTTCCTGAGGAATTCTCATAAAAGGGGGAAGTGATTTCCAGACCATGAAACACCCTTGGCGGATAATGGACAGAACCCAGGAGTCCGAATAATGTTCAACCAAACAGGAAAAGACAGAGAAAGGCAGAAAGAAAGTGGAGTGTGGCTGGGGAGAATAGAATAGTCAGACAGCAAGCACCTGGTTTATCAGGAAAATGAGACTTCTGGGGCATAGAAGTCTGAGTAGCTTTAGCAGGAGCCGCTTCCCACCTTTCTTGCCCTTGGGGAGACAGCAAGATTGCCTACGAACAAAGACTGGCTTACTGGGATGATTTCTCTGAAAGTTAGGTACAGGAGAAACAAAAATATGTTTAAGTTCCTGTAAAGCATTGCACTTCTCCTGAAGGGACAAACAAATCACCATGAGCTTCGCCAAACAAGTGTTTATTAAACTCAGCCTTAACATCATCAGGCAAAGGTTGAAGCTGAAGCCAAGAATATCTCCTCATCACAGATCTAAAAGCAATAGCCTTAGCGGAAGCATCTGCCGCATCATAACTAGACTTGATGGAATGACGAGACACTTGGGAGGAAGTCCCTAACATGGAAAGAGTAGAAGTTTTCCCTTCAGAGTATAGATCAGAAATTACCTGACAGGCCTGAGAAAGAACAGCCAACATGTACCTGGACATATGGATCTGATAACTAACAGCCCTAAAAGTTAAAGTAGCAGAGGTACAAACATTTTTCCCTAACCATTCCATGGTTCTGCTATCTTTATCGGAAGGCAATAACTTGGGAGACTGTAACAACTGTGATGGCTTGTATGAAGCCAAAGACACCAACTTAGAAAAGTCAGCCAAAATTGGAGGGACAGTAGAAGGTATGGGAGAATCCACAAGCAGGAGCTCAGGGGACTGTGGTCCAACCAAAAGGCAGGGCTCTAAACTGAAAATAACTGGCTTCCAGCCAGAAGTGCAGAAACTTTCTGGACGGTAAGCATCCTGAAGGTCTATCAAGTACATCCAATCTTCTTTTCGTAATCGCAGGAGTATTAGATGAATCATGAACATCTGGAACGTCTGAGTGTTAGACGAACAAACTCAGATGACTTGCACCTAAGATTAGCCTGAGGTCCCCATTCTTCTTTTACACCAAAAAGAATCTTGACTAACTTCCAAACCCTTGGTGGTCTGGCAGGATTTTTTGGATGACTTTTTTGCTAGCAGCTTTTCCATTTCTAGGGCTGAATCATGAACATTTGGAAGTTTGAGTGTTTGACACTGAAGCTGAAGTCTGGGACAGGCTACTCAGCACAGTGGTTTTGAGAGGAAGAGATTCCTCGAGTCTGAGTCGATCCCCTCCTCCTGGATCCAGGACTGAAGCTTTGGCTCCGAGATCCCTCTGGGTCTGACAGCTTTGACACCAGCTGGATCACAGAGGATGCCCAAGTCCAAGGAGATCATAACTTCAGATTAGACATGGATAACTCAAGCCGTCTCTGGTCCAAAATCTCTGAAGCCAGGGATGGACTGGAGCATGACCAGCCACGGGTATCTGTGAAGGTCCAAAGCTCATGGATCCGATAGGAGATGGAAGAATTCCCAAATGAATTTGGGTCCTGAGGAATTTGTCATTATTCTATCCACATCAGCCTTGGACAAACTTCTGGAAGACCTGAAGAAATATGAAGACAAAGGAGGTCTGGCAGCCTTACAGAGCATTCCTTACAGAAGGGACAGATTTAACTGGCAAGCTATAACCTTTGGCCAGAACCTGAATTCCCTTTGAGAAGTACTTTTATGAGGAGTGTGATGGATCCGAGGAGGTAGCCGGATCTAATGTCACAGAAATTTTAGGAAACGGAGCCGAAGTTATGAAAGACATAGGACAACAGTCAGGGGAACGCTTCCTGATCTCTTTAGGTTTCTCTTTGGTCCTCTCACCTATGTCTTCTTTCATATTTGTCCACAGGCTTCTTAGCGAATGAAGGTTCTCCAGAAACAGAAGATGAAGGTGGAGATCTTCAAGCATAAGCTTGTTTCTCCACTCTACTGAAGTCCAGTGATAGATCTAGAGTGTGATATTTTGTTTGGCGTTCTAAGTGACCAGCTCCTAAGAAATACCCACCCTGAATGGACATTGGAGTTTCAATTTAAGTGCACAAGTGAGACACTTCTTAAAGGCTGCTGACTTTGTCAACCATAGAACAAAACACACACGATACCACTAAACAATCACAAAGGCAGAAAAAGGCAGTACACCAGCAATGGTAATGGAAATTATCTTATAAGAGGAATAGAAAAAAAAAGGGTACTAGCAATGGTTCACAAAAATGCCAGCAAGTCCGAGTTGAAGAGAGAGAAAGAGAGAGGGGAGGCATAAGGCCCAGCAGACAAATAGTTCATTCTAAACTAAAGCTTTTTTTTTTTTTTTTTTACTCTACGGGAGGAAAAAGCTAGAGGCAAGAGTAGAAAATTTCAACAAGAGTAGGAAATAAGCAAAGGAAGAATAAGGTGACAAGGAAAAAAAATCATCGGTTTATCCTACAATGACCTGAGCAATAGCAGCCACATTTGAATGCTAACATCAGCAAATAAGATCTGACATAAAACTGGGGTTTGAGGGTATGGTAGTGGTGGTGGTGGGGTGGGGGGGCTCAGCTACAGATCCTAAGTTTGAAAAGTGGCCAAAGCTGGATCCGAGACCCATCTGATCAGGAGCAGACAGAAAATGCATTATATCTCTGGATTCAGACTAACCTGACAGACTTGATTTGCAACCACAATACTTGAAATGCTCACTGAACTGATGTCAAGATCAGTCAAAAGATGATGCCAACTGACGCACCTTTTATACTACCAAAATTTTCACTTTAGTGAGGAAGAGAACCTTCTTGTCCTGACCAGAAAGGGAAAGAGTGAAAAATTCTGGAAATAAGGCTACGGCTCAGGCTTCTGCAGGAGTAATCTGAAGAGTATGTACTGCAACAGTGAACTACTAAGATCATACATGGCTGCCAGGGCCAGTGTAGGTGGTCAGCAGACTCTAGCCTCCATGAAATTTTACCTTCTCTATCCTTGGTAATGGACATAACGAAGGGAGGGCATGCAACTGATGGCTCCATCAAAGTATTTTAACAATTTCTTCCGTCCATGCCTTTGGGCTTGGAAAACAAGAAGAAAAGGTATGCAGCAATGCCAAAAGTACTGCAACTGTGAATTACGAAGATCATACATGGCTGCTGGAAGCAGTGTGGGATATAATGCAGTATGTTATTACATCCTAGGCAAACAAGTCCATGATGGGGAACCCTACTTCTGACAGAATTCAAAAATCACTTCCACTCAGTTGTTGACCACGGACCTAGCAGTCTGTCCATAAGCACATTTAGACTTGAGGAAATAAATGCTTGCAAGTACAGCCCCAGCTGTACAACTGTCTTCAAAGTCATTAGGGTCAGACTGCATAGCTAATGAGAGAGGTTATACCCTTTCTAGAGCTAGCTCGCACTTCTGGTACGCCACAGATGAACCTTTTTGTCTCTACAGAAAAGTGTGCAGCAGGATAACAGCATCAGAGGCCTGGGCAACACATGCCTTTTGTCTTGCAGCAGGAGTTGGACTAGTGTGTTTTATACCTGGAAACTGGAGGCATACTTAAAAACTCTGGACTTCTTAAAAACTGTACTATCACTGCCTTAAAATCTGAAGCACCCACTTGTCCTGGGTGATCCCTCTACTGTTTTACAAAGAAGCCTAAGCAACCCCGAATTCTTTGTGTGTGGAAGGATTTCAGGGAGAGATACTGGAGCATGGGTGGAGGGATGTGCATGGAAATTGTCACAGATAGTTGCTTTTTTCGATTTCAGCCATGAGGACCCCCAGGCTTTCTAGTTTGGCCCATCTGCCATCTTCTCTTACAGTGCCCTTTCTTAACCTTTTGCCAATTCCTTTTTATTTGCTCTGGTAGAATGACCAGCATTAAAAACTTAGCGTAACAGTAGACGCACAAGTAGATCACTCCTGACTACTGGCCTTTCAGGTACATAAAGTCTGGATATCCAGCCCGACTTCCACCTTGGCAGTCTTTCCCCTTAAGGTGTGACAGATGCCCATCCTTCTGTGACATCAGGATATCTCCAATATAAGATATTTATAGATAATTATAATTAATTCTGAAAACATCGCTGACATCTAGGAACAACATTGAAGCTATAAACCAATTTGCTCTTCCTGTCCTAACTTACAGTTTTGGAGTGACTGATTAGCCTCAAAACGTGTTGGACAGATTAGACAGGAAAACAAGGATGCTTCATGTTCAAATGATTTATAAAAAACAGTGCATACCAAGATTCTATATTTCCCATTCTGAATGAGGTATGGGCCTCCTTGAAACTGACTACATGTATACATCTGCAAATGTGGGACTGCACACTTCTGCTGACCTCACAAGACCCAAATGTAGTGAAAGTTTTGAAACATGAGGACAATAAATCTAAGATGCCTTCCCCTGCTTAGTGTATCATAGTCAAGCAGGAATGGAAATCAAACCAGAAGTAGATTAACAGGCAGCAACTGAATGTGTCAAAAAATAAAAGAAAGAATACAAGGTGAAGGATCAGATGAAAAGGCAAGAAATGTGGAAAATGCATAAATATAGTTGCAAGCATAGGAAATTTCTTGAAGAACCTCCTGTTGATCCATATCGAATGCAGGAATGGTTATGGAGATGTGAATTCAAACCAAGAGATGAAAAGTTAATATTGGTGGTCCAGGTAGTGAGCTATGTACACGTTGGTTTACAAAGTCCATTGAACATGTGGGAGAAACAGACAAACGGGTAGTTATGTGCTCACCATAACGCTCGATGTATATGGTCCATCTCGCCTCACATTCTTTACTCACGGGTTCGGAGCCGAGAATCGGCTCCGACTTGGCCAACTTATTTTTCTAGCATGAAGTCTCCAATTGGCTTGGCTAACCCGGTATCCCAAGATGCACCTCGCCCTAGCCCCAGATCTAGTTTGCAGCCATTCCAGTCACACCCCATACACAACCACCACTGGAAGGAGCTCCAGCCAGAAAGGAAAGAAAAAACAACTGACACTGAAGGGTTCTCAGAGACAATTTTCCTCCAAATCCTACAGGAAGGGGGCAGTTGGGAGGGTACGTAAGAATGCGAGGCGAGATGGACCACATACATCGAGCGTTATGGTGAGTACATAACTACCTGATGTTATGTGGTCCTATCTCGCCTACATTCTTTACTCACCGCACAGTGTCCCCAGCACCTCTACCCTGGGCGGCTCATAGGAAAATACTCCTGAGAACCGTGGAACCAAAGGAAGCCCGGCTTTAGAAGCCACGTCCAACTTGAAATGAGTAATAAAGGTGTGAGGAGAGGCCCAGGTGACCGCAAATATCATCCAATGAAAGCCTGGCATGGTAAGCTATTTATGTAGACACTGCCCTGGTAGAGTGAGCTTTGACGGGAAAAGGTAAATTTCTGCCTGCTGACGAAAGATAAAGGAAATACAATCTTTGATCCATTTAGAAATTGTGCTCCTGGAAATAGGACAACCTGTTCTGTTTTCAGAGGAGGACACAAAAAGGTGATCAGACTTCCTAATATGCTTAGTCCTGTGTAAGTAGAATCTTAGTGGTCTGTGCACATCCAACTGGTGAAATCTAAACTCTGCTTTATTGGAAAAGTTTGGAAAGAACACTTGTAACTCAAAAGACTGATGAAGATTAACAGTGGATGACACCTTAGGAAGGAAGGACGGGTTAAGTCTCAGGGAAACTCTGTCCATATGAAAGGTCATATATGGAGGTTTAATGGACAAAGTTTGAATCTCTGATACTCTTTTGGCCGATGTAATGGCTATTAGGAAAGCCGTCTTCCAAGATAGAAATTTTAATTCACAGGTGGCAGCCAGTTCAAAGGGCGGTGAAGTGATGGCTTGTAACACAAGGTTTAGATCCCATGGCATGACAGGTTCTGAAACAGGAGGGCGAAGTAACCAGGCACCTTTCAAGAAGGCCTTACAGAGTTTATGGCCCATAAGAGAAGGCTCGTAAGATGTATGAAAATTGGAAATTGCAGCCAGCTGCACCTTAATGGTAGCAGGCGTGGAGCCCTGTCGGAAAAGCATGGCTAAAAAAAATCTAAGACCGACGGAATTGGGGCTGTGAAGGGGTCCAAACCTTGGGCCTGAGCCCAAATGGAGAAACTCTTCCATTTGCTGGAATAAATCCTTCTGGTGGAAGACTTATGAGACGAAGACAAGATGTGTACCACCTCAGGTGAAAAAGAATGTTGTCTAACTAGTGATGGAAGTGGAGCAGCCAGGCTGTCAACCTGAGGGTTCGCAGGGAGAGATGGAGCTGTCCTGACATGTGAGTCGGTCGGTCTGTCACTGGGTCCAGGGTCCAAGGACCATCCACTGCATACTGCTGAAGAAAGGGGAACCATACTTGCCGAGGCCAGTGTGGAGCAATTAGAATCATCCTGCTTCCCAAGGATATGGCTTTCTGAATCACTCTTGGTAACAGAGGAAACGGAGGGAAAGCATAGATCAGACCGGGGGGCCAATCGTGGACTAGAGCGTCCCTGGGTGACTCCCCCTGTGGGGGGATCAGTTTGAAGTACTTGCTGCATTTGGCATTGAGAGGGCTGGCGAAGAGATCGCAGCAAGGCCAACCCCACCTGTTGAAAATTTGAACCGCCACTCGGTTGTTCAGGGACCACTCGTAAGGCATCAGAATAGCTCTGCTCAGCCTGTCCACTATCACGTTGGTCTTTCCCGGAATGTGCGTTGCCACTAAAAACCGTTGGGCAGACACTGCTCAATGCCACACTCGCATGGACTCTCTGCAGAGGGGATAAGACTCGGCTCCCCCCTGCTTGTTCAGGTACCACACCACTGACATGCTGTCCGAGTGAATTGCAATCATTCCCAGACAAGAGCTTTGGAGTGCCCGCAACTCTAGTAACACCGCTCTCATCTCTAGAACATTGATGTGCAGGTGTACCTCGTGATCTTGCCACGTGCCTTGGACCATCCTGCCAAGATAATGCCCCCCCACCTCATCTGGGAGGCGCCCGTGGTCACGGTGGCCACTGGAGACATAGGAATCAAACTCCTCCCCTTGTCCAGATTGGTGGAACATAGCCAGCAGCGGAGGTCCTGTTTGCACCGTTCCGTGAGAAGTATCAAGTGGGAAAGGGGAAGTTTCTGAAAGGACCATTGGGCTGAAAGGAGCCACTGTAGGATCTGCACGTGTAACCTGGCTAGAGGCACCAGCATGATGGTGGCAGCCATGGATCCCAGGAGCTGGAGAACTAACCTGGCCTGAACTCTCTTGAGGGGCAACAATGCGTGAATCTGAGACTCCAGCACTCTTATCCTCTCTTGTGGCAGAAAGGCCCGCATTTGAATAGAGTCTAGCTCTGCGCCTATAAAAACAACACGCTGTGAGGGCAGCAAAGCAGACTTTTTCCAGTTCAAGGTAATTCCTAGTTGTTGACAAAGTGTAATGGTAGCCTCCCTGGCTTGAATGAGGAGATGCCTGGTGGGGGCGGTGAGAAGCCAGTCGTCCAGATATGGAAACACCTGGAATCCCCGACGTCTCAGGTGAGCTGTCACCACTGCCAAACACTTGGTAAACACCCTGGGGGCTGTGGTGAGACCAAAGGGCAGGGCACAAAACTGGAAGTGATTGGCTCCCAGCCGGAAGCGTAAGTGATTCCTGGATGCCTTGTCCATCTTGATGTGGTAGTAGGCATCCTTGACATCGATGGAGCACATCCATAATCCTTTTCCCAGCAAGGGAAAAATGGACTGAAGAGTGACCATTCGGAACTTGGACTTCAGAACGTAGTGATTCAATCGGCTGAGATCCAGAATGGGTCTCAGGTCCCCTGTTCTTTTCGGCACCAAAAAGAGTCTTGAGTAAGTTCCTGATCCGATATGGTCTGAGGGGACTGGTTGGATAACTCCTTTTTCTAGCAGCTTTGAAACTTCTAGTGCTGCTTCATCCCGTTGACTGGGTGGAACGTCCAGGATTCTTTTGAGTGGAGGGGGTGTTGATAAAAAGGGAATAGTGTAACCTCCGGTAACTATTCGAAGCACCCAACGATCCTGGGTGATGCTTTCCCAGGCTTCCGGATGCAACGAAATGTGGCCCCCGACTGGCTCCGGAACAGCACAGTCGGGCAACACCTCAGGAACGCTGAAAGGAAGACCTGCAAAAGGAATCGCGGTCTCCCGAGTTGCGGGGGCCTCCTTTGCCTCTAGGATGGCGTCTTCCAGAATAATTTCCCCCTCCTCTGCCTCTGGAGGGGGACTCACCTTGAGCGGCAAGGAAAGACTTCTGTGACGTCTTGAACCACATTTTCCCTCCTGTCTGAGCCTTGGGGTAAGGCCTAGAAGGAAGAGAGAAATGGGCCCCTACGGCAGATAGGGTCTTCCCCTCCTGTTCGCATCTGGTGAGGGTGTCTTTCACTTTTGGTCCCAAAGAATGAGGACCCATCAAAGGGGGGCATCAGTGAAGGAAGACTTAAAGGCCTCCGTGAAATGACACAGGCACATCCAGGCTTGCCTTCTGAGAGTTACACCTGAGCTAGCTGCCCTACTCGCCCCTTCGGCTGCATAGGATATGAGCCTCATGGACGAGTTGACAATGGAACCAAGGGTACACAACTGGGCATTAACAGTCTGCGCTATTGACTCAGGCATGTTACCCGTCAGAGTGTCTCCTAGCTCCTTAAGGAGATCTCTCTGGAGCCGAGTAAAATGACAAAGATAATTCAGCGACCGCAAAATAAAGGTCGCTGAAGACAGGGTATGCTTCCCGTACCAGTCCATACTCCTGGACTCCTTGTTAGGAGGATGGACGGAAGAAGCCTCTGCAACTTCCTGCTGAGTGGCTGCCGCCACCACCAAGGCATCTACGGAAACCCCTTGGTTAGGATCTCTTTCCCCGGGGGAGCAGAAAGAAACTTATTTGGCCGTCTGGGCACCGGTTCCATGGAATCAGGGCTCTCCCACACCCTTCGACAAATCAAATCCAGGAGTTCATCGAAGGGTGGAGACACCCAGGAGGCGGAGGGTTGAGCTCCGAAGGCCTTGAGGAATACCGACTCCTCCTCAGAGGGGGTCCTGGACGGCCAGTCGCCTCTCTGCCTCAAGATCTCCAGGATGTCGGAGAAAGAGACATCATCGGTGGATGACTTGGGGGACCCCTCTGACTCCTTGAGGTAGGTATCGGAAGTGAGGGACTCGTCCTGGGAGTCTATGTGCTTCCTCTTGCACAACTTCTTTCTAGGGGGCTCCTCAGGCACCGACACGGAGGGGCCCTCAGAAAGTTGGTGACTGCTCATGGGGGAATCCTCAGACCTTCGGGCTCCTCCATCCATGGATAGGGGGGCATCAGAGGCTCTAGCTGGGGTGTAGGGGGAAGGAGTGACCGATCTGGGTGACGTAACTATCTGGCCAGTGCGCTCCTCTAGGCAGGTCCCCCCCGAATCCGAGGACTGACCCGTCTCCAATACCACAACCGGAGTCGGGGTTCCCCGAGCTGATGCACTGAGAGGGAGGCTCAGAACCGACAAGAGTCCTGAGGTATCCTCCTCGGGTCCGACTGAGGAAACCCGAGTACCGAAACCAGAGGATGGAACCGACATGGTTGGATCAGACGTCAGCTCCGATAAACTCGCAAGGGGTATCGGAGCTGACACGAGAACATCACTCGGCGCGGAGCACTCCGGCTTCAACGACACAGGGGTGCTCGGAGGAGGAGTCATGGGTACAAGAATAGGAACTGGCTCCGGAGCCGACTGGATCGGAGCAGAGAACAATTTTGCTAACACCGGCGACTGCAGGAGCCTCTGGACCACCCTATCCACATCCAAATCAGACAGCCTAGAGGATTTAGAGGAAATAGGAGAAGATCAGGATCTTCTACCCGGAGACTCATGCCTAACACTGGGTGACCGGCTCCGAATAGGCTCCAATAATATCGGGGCCAAGGTAGACTCCAGCACAACAGAATCTTCCTGCGGCCTCGAGGACAAGGGAGCCGAGGAGGCAGTATCCACTTTCGAAACCTTCTTCGGGGGCTCCGAGGAGACAGATGGAGCCGGAGATCTTTTCTTGGCCTTGGAAGTCGACTTTGTACAAGAGGAGTCTAAGGACTCCTCAAAAGAAGTGTTAACCAGGCCCTTCAAAATCAGCTTATTTTTTCTTTCCTGCAGTACCCTCGGGCTGAAGGCGTGGCAAAAACTGCAGGACTCTTGCAGGTGAATAGCACCAAGACAATAAACGCAGATAGAATGCCGATCTGTAATGGACATCTTGTAGCCACATTTTGAGCATTTTTTAAACCCAGAGGGTTTATGCTCTTTCTGCTCTTCAGACATAGTAATTCACAAACCCACTCAACCGACAACGACAGACACAAGAGGAAGGCGGGAAAAACCAAACTACGAGCAGCCAAGGAAACTCTAATTTAAATGTTTCTTTGGTGCAGCAAGGAAAATCTAACTACCGACCAAAAAACCAAACAAAACACAAGTTTACACAAAAAAAAAAACACAGGAGAGGACTAGGTCCTCTAATTTAAATGGGCCTAGCCCGCCAAAACAGAGGGATACCCACAAAACACACCACTCGCTTACACAGTACACTCACAATGAAAAATTAGCTATTAAAATAGCTTTTTACAAGAGAACAGACTGCTAAAGACTTATGAAAAGTTTAGAAAAAGGGTACTTAGCCACAGCCAAGTGAGACCACGTCCTAACTCTACGAGCGGCAAACGAGATCTGGGGCTAAGGCGAGGTGCATCTTGGGATACCGGGTTAGCCCAGCCAATTAGAGACTTCGTGCTAGAGAAATAAGTTGGCCGAGTCAGAGCCGATTCTCGGCTCCGAACCCATGAGTAAAGAATGTAGGCAAGATAGGACCACATAACATCCTAAGTTTTGTAAAACAGAACTGGAAACAGTCGCACACCTCATTGCTGGCTGTGACACACTAATGGCTGAAGGACTGTATAAAGGCATAATAATGTGGCAAGACTGTTGCACTGGGGACTGTGCAAACATTATGGTACTGAAGTGGTTGAAATGCACTGGAAACGAGCCACAATTCAATTTATCCCCTTCCTTTACCTTACTACCCACCCTGTGTTCTTGTGGTAGAACTTTATCTAGTATTAATTTAGCTGCACATTAAATATATCCTATTTGCTTCTGTTATAACGCATGGATCTCTATTGACAGTCCTTATTGCCGTGTTTGTTTTATCAAACTTCTGACTTTTTTGTTTTACTGACCTTCCGCAGTCTATCATAGAAAATGAAGTCTACATCACATGGGATCACCCATTACCAACAGTTCAAACGACGGATGCTAGAAAACCGGATACAGTGGTCCATGAAAAGAAGACAAAAGTAGCACTGATCACTGACATCACCACACCCAGTGACTACACTGTCTTGCGTACAGAGAGGCACCAAGTCATAAAATATCAGGATTTGCAAGCAGAAACGAGAGCAATGTGGAAGAAAGATATCCAAACAGTTCCAATAGTAGCAGGAGCAATGGGTCTTATAAAAAAAAAGAATCTACAAGCGTATTTAGATGCACTACCAATACATGTAACTCCATACGATCTGCAGGAGTCATTACTGGGCATACTGGGGGTGCTGCATTGAGCACTTCTGGCTGACATCAAAGATGAAACAATACTAATTTCATTAATTTTTATCACACTTTGACTTAGGAATGGGGTCCATTCCCATCACGGCATTAGAAACCCAGAAGATTTGGAGAAATTAAAAAAGGGTAAGCTCAGCAAAATAAGACCATGGATCAGAATGGAGAGATAAGTCAGCAAGTAAAGGAGAGTAGTACTGCTGAAATTGAATTCATCCTGAAATCTTGGTGAGTACCTTCATGAGGTGGACCTTGTTTTTCACAAAATCTCACCAACACAACACTGATATATAGAATATTTTATATAGCACATATCATGGACAGATGTCGATCAAAACTAAAAAAGATAGCTAGGTGTACAAGACCCAGGACGCAAAAATGCTGGTAGACGCGTTGGTGCCAGGACTTGAAAAAAATTACACTATAGAATCCTCAAAATACGTAAACATTTCTATAATGGGGCCAGGCCAGACCAAATGGCTCCTCTGTTGTAGAAGGAAGTAGCAGTCCAAAAAAATCATAAAAACTGACAGGCCAAAGAAGAACCGTAATGACAATAGAGTAGACTATGGAGGATAAGAAAGAAATTATGTACTGTTACTATTATGCAAAAAGCCCAGAATTTCCAAACACAAGATATACAAAAAGACTGAGACAGAAATTAGAAAAGAAAAATACTTCTATAAGAAAAACTGTCAGAAGCTTCAAATAAAAATGTGTTAGTTAATGCAACAGATTTATGAAAAAAAACATTATTCAGACCAAGAAACATTGATCTATTTGGAAAAAGAAAAGGAAGTGCGAGAATATAATCAACAAAACTTAAAAGACTTTTGAAAACTATAAAAAAGAAATACGGACATGGGAAAGAAAGACAGATTTGAGATGGTGCAATATTTATGCAAAGTCGAAAGCCAAATTAATCAATACAAAAAAGGCAGCCCCAAAGAAATTCAGAGAGAAATAGAGGCAAAGGCATTCAGATATGGAAAATTTCACAAAAAAAAAAAAAATTCAAAAGAAGGAATGCAGGAAAGAAGATTAGTAAAGTAGAAGTTAAAACAAAAAAAAAGTTGAAGTTATGGAATGCCTTCAAAGTGAATGATTTGATGTAGAAGGTCTAACACAGGTTACATCACAGCATGATGAAACAAGTCCCCAAAGTAAGGTGCAAGAGGAAGATCTGGAGATATCTGAAGAAGAAATACGGACATGTGAAAGAAAAAGATTTAATATGGTGTAATATTTATGCAAAGGAGAAAGCAAAACTAATCTATACAAAAAGAGCAGCACCAAAGATATCTGAAGAGAAATCCAAGTAAAGGAATCCAGACAGCCTAAAACTTTACAATACAAAAAATAAGAAGACAAAAAGGAAAAGTAGAAAAGGGGATTAATAATGGAGAAGTTAAAGAAATATAAACTGAGGTTATGGAGTACCTGCAAAGTGAAGGATTCAATGTAGAAAATCTAACTCAAAGCACTACAGCAGGATAGAGCAATGGACATCCAACAAATCAAGGAGAAACCAGTGAAATGGGAAGCAACTGGTCAGTTGCCATACAAAGATATTTTGGAGTCTTCTACAGGAAACCAGTATAAACGTTCACTTGAAGCTGGACAGCAAGGGAAGGAACAGGAAACTGTGGCAACTCTGACACACTCAATGTTGAGGAGTGACAGGCCAGTGAGTTCCCATATGACAGAGCAACGAAAGACAGGATGAAATTGAAGAGAACGTGCCACAGGAAGATGCTATAGAACTTTCTACAGAATGTGCGCAGGAAGTGGAGAACAAAAATATGTCCTCAGTTTAGAAGAAAATGAGCCAAGAGAGAAGAGTTGCTTGACTTAATATAGATAGACACATTAAAATCGATGAAAGAAATAGACTGCGGAAGGTCAATAAAACAAAAAAGTCAGAAGTTTGATAAAACAAACAAGGCAATAAGGACTGTCCATAGAGATCCATGTGATATAAAAGAAGCGAACAGGCTACATTTACTGTGCAGCTAAATTAATAATAGATAAGGTTCTACCACAAGAATACAGGGTAGTAAGGGGAGAAACTGAATACCATCATGGAAGTATCGAACAGAGAAAACTACAAAGGAAGTAAGAAGTGACACTGTTAGAAGAGTATAGATGAGGGAACAGATCAACAAAAGTACTCAGAAAGACAGATGTGATAAAAGCAACATACAGTATTTAAACAGATCAGGATCTATCATGCTCTATAAAGTACAGTTGTGTACACTTACCATAAATGTAGACGTTCAAGTGTATTCACTGTTGCAGTCATTACATTTGGGTAATCTGCTGGCAGGTTGCCCTCAGTCGGCCTGAACTCCAAAGTCTTGGGTCCTGCGTCGGTTGCTGTCTCCTCTTTCATGACGTCAGGGGTATAAAACAAGCAGCCAATGCCATTTTCTTTAGTTTTTCTTGCCCCAGATGTCAGGTGCCCCCAAAAAGGTAGCATAAGGTAGCATAAATATATATACATGCATCAATATAAACTTTACCTTCACCTACAAGCAAATACACCACATAGGTTGTAGAAGATAGAGAAGGAAAGATAAACTCCAGAATGAAAGGGGGATGGCGGGTGGGTAACCTAGACTGCAACAGTGAATACACTCGAACATCTACATTTATGGTAAGTGTACACAACTGTACTATGTTCTTCGTGTTTCACTGTTGCAGTCATTACATTTGGGTAGTATCCCAAAGCTATGGTTGGGAGGCTGGAGCTAAACAGCATTAGGTGCGGCTATAAGGCCCTGCAGAACTGCAGTGGCAAAGCCTGCCCTGGACTTAGAGAGGCAAATGATAATGCTTTGTAAACGTGTGAACAGAACTCCAAGTAGCAGCCTCTAGAATGTCTTTGGTTGGTACTCCTCTAAGAAAGGCTGCTGAAGTACCTACAGCTCTGGTGGAATGAGACCTAATGCCCTTGGGCACAGGTTTACCATGGTGTAAGTAGCAGAAACGGATGCGGTGGCTTATCCACTTTGAAATAGTCTGCTTTGAAATAGCCTTTCCTTCTGATCCTGCAGCATATGTCACTAGTAATTGCTCAGTTTTTCTTAGAGCTTTAGTCCTGCTCAAGTAGATTCTTAGCGGTCTGTGTACATCCAAGGAATGCAGAATTCTCTCCCCCTTGTTCTGCGGATTTGGATAAAAGCTTGGCAGATGAATAGTTTGGTTAAGAGCCACACTGGAAACCACCTTGGGCATAAATGTTGGATTTGTCCTCATTGACACCCTGTCTGGGTAAAATATGATAAAAGGCTCCACAGCCATGAGGGCTTGTAGCTCTGAGACTCTTCTTGCTGAAGTAATTGCTAGTAGCAGAGCGGTTTTCCATGATAAGAACTTTATATCAGCAGTAGCAGCTGGTTCAAATGGAGGCAGGGTGAGCTTTTCCAACACATAACTGAGGTCCCATGCAGGAATTGGTGACCATCTAGGAGGCCTTACATTTTTGGCTCCTCTAAGATACAGCTTTAGTAAAGGATGAGAGAAAAGATTGGTGGCTCTGTATTGTAATGAGCCGAACTGGCAGAGGCATGGATTTTAATTGATGAGAAAGATAGCCCTTTGTCAAGCATCTCAGTCAAGTATTGTAATGACAGAGGAATGTTTGGTTCTGCTGTATCAGTTCCTTGTGCTCGATTCCAAGCACAGAATCTCTTCCATTTATCAGCATAAGATTTTCTAGTACTAGGCCTTCTGGCTTCCAAAATGACATCCATAACAGCTTTACTGAGAGGTGTTGTTTGTATAACTACATGATCAGCCATGCTGCCAGGTTCAGTGTCTGGAGTTGATTGTGCAGGATCTGATTGTTTTGCTGGGACAACAGTTGTGGTCTTTGAGGTAAGGTCCAAGCTGAGTATTGAGACAAGTTCCTTAGGATTGGTTACCTTACCAGTATTGGCGGGGCCAGTCCAGGGCAATTAGTATCATCTTTGGTTTCTCTTGTCTGACTTTTAGGAGGACCTTGGGAAGGAGAGGCAGAGGAGGGAAGGCGTAAACTGATAGGTTTTTCCAACTGAAGAATAGGGTGTCCACTTTCCATGCTTGTCTGTGATAAATCCTTGTGCAGAATCTTTTCAATTGATAATTTTGAGGGGTGGCAAATAGATCTATGTCTGGGCCCCCCCATTTCTTTGTTATCATGCTGAAGACTTGTGGATCTAGTTTCCACTTGTGAGGATCCATAAGGTTTCTGCTTAAATCGTATTTTGTTTTCCTGGCAGGAATTGAGCTTGAAGATATATTTGGTAAGTCAAAGCTGTGTTCCACAGTGCCATGGCTAAACTTCAAAGGGGGGTATGAGTGCGTGCCCCCATGCTTGTTTATATACCACATAACTGTGGCGTTGTCTATCTTTATCAGTAGTTGTCCTGGATGAAGTAAGTCCTTGAAGGCTGTCAGGGCATTTTGAACAGCTAGCACCTCTTTCTGGTTGATATGTAGATGCATTTGTTTTGGGGTCCATATGCCCTGAATGCATCTTCCCGCCATGTGGGCCCCCCAGGCATAATCTGATGCGTCTGTTGTTAAGGTTTGTCTGGCAGGGGGTAGAGTGAAGGCCCGTCCCATGTTTTGGTGACATGCCTTTGCCCACCATAGAAACTTCTGTTGTAGGCAGGGAATGAGAGGAATCATTGTTTCCAGACTGTGACAATGTTGACTCCATAAACTTTTTAGGTACCATTGAAGTTTCCTCATATGCAGTCTTGCATATGGAATTAGTAGGATGTAGTATGCCATGAAGCCCAAAGCCTGCAGAATTTGTCTTGCAGATAACTGGGTTTTTGTTGCCATCAGTTTGAAGTAAGTAGTCAGTTGCCTTTGCTTGTCTGGCGTGAGGCAAGCCATCTGGACAGTTGTATTCAAGCTTGCACCCAGAAATGTTATCTTTTGAGAGGGTACCAGTTGTGATTTATTTTCGTTTATGGTGTACCCTAGGCATGTTAGAAGCCTTTTCGCAAACGCCAGGTGTTAAAGAATGTCCTTGTTCTCTGCTTGAATGAGACAGTCATCCAAGTAAGGATATATTTGAATACTTCTTTGTCTGCAAAATGCAATTACTAGTACCAGGCACTTTGTAAAGACCCTGAGCGCAGTAGATAAGCCAAAGGGCAGTGCAGAGAATTGGTAATGCATTAAGCCAGCCTTGAATCTGAGGTATCTTCTGCACGACTGCATTATTGGGACATGCAGGTATGCCTCTTTTAGGTCCAATGTCACCAGCCAAGCATTCTTGCCCAGCATGGGCAGAAGCTGCTGAAAAGTCAGCATTTTGAATTTTGGAATGTCCAGGTATGTCTTCAAAATCAATAAATCCAGTATTGGCCGCCAGGCCTTGTCCTTTCTGGGTACCAAAAACAGTCTCGAGTAAAAACCTTGTCCAGTTTTCCTGTTCTGGTACTGGCTGAATGGCCCCCATATCCAGGAGGGACGTAACTCGTTTCTGTGCCTCTGCCCATTTATTTTCTGGCAGATCTGGCCAACCATTTGCCATTGGCAGAGTATGGAAATGGAATCTGTATCCCTGTGATACTGTGTTTAGCACCTACTTGTCCTGGGTTATTAACTGCCAATTTTGGGCAAAAAGTGCTAATTTTCCCCCTAAGGGTGCTGCCAAAAGATAAGTGCTTGGTGAAGGCAGAGGGAAGTCATTGGGACTGTTTTCTGTAGGTTTGCGCTTCATCTCCTCCAGATTTGGAGGTAGAAGCGCCCCCATTGCTTTGACCTGTATGAATCTTGTGCCTGGTATCGGGAACCCTTAGGGCGTCTGGATTTGCCCCTTTGAGCTCTGTCTGACACAAGAAAGGGCCATTTTTTTGTAGGCAGTGTCTACTGAATCTTGGTGGCTGCACTTGTTTAGCTTTGTCTTCCATTTTCTTTAAAACCTCTTCTGTCTTAACACAAAACAGAGTATCATGCTGTAAAGGTGCATCTAGTAATTTAGCTTTAACATGATCAGGCAAATTTTGCTCCTTTAGCCAGGCATGCCTCCTAATCACAAATCCAGTAACTGCTGTCCTCCAGGAGGCCTCTAAGGAATCAAAACCACATTGCAAAGTATGCTTTCCAACCTGTTCAGCTGCATGCAATAATTCCTGCAAGTCTTTATTTTCTGCACATTCAGAAATCAACATAATTTTCTGTTTCAGCAATCCCATAACATGTTGCTGATACTTGAGCATATGAAACTGGCAATTTAAGGCCCTACTTGCCAAGGTTGTAGATGTATAAACCTTTTTTCCCCCATCTATCCAGTGCCCTTGAATCTCTGTCAGAGGGGGTAGGATTTTTTGCTGTTGAGGCCTTAACTCCCTTTGGACCCTGTGAAATAGTTTCAGGATCAGCAGCAGGGTTTCTAAATAAAAATTTGTGAGAGTCAGGGACCCTGTAATATCTGTCAGGCTTGCTAGGAGCCAGAGGTAAGGAGTCAGGGGTCAAGCTTGACTCTGAAAACACATCATCCACAATGCCTAAAACAGGGGGTATCGCTAAAGGCCTGTGATGAGGGAGAAGGAAATCCCTGAGCCTCGTTTTTGATTCTGAGAAATCTTGACTCTCCCAGTGAAAATGCTCCCTCAAAGTATGCAAGGTTTCTCCAAATTAATAATCCTCAGGAGGTGATGCAGATGGTATAGACTATTCTGCATCAGAATCCTCATAGGGAGGTATAGATAATTCCTGATCAGAAGAGGAATCAGAAGAAATAGAAACCTGATCTGAAGATTCATAATCAGTGTCTCGCCTAGGCCTCTTATCTGGAGGGGGATGGGAACCCCTGATCAAGGTAATAAGGTCTTCAGCCATTTTGATCATCTGTTTTTTAGGCATAGAGGCCTGTACACGTAGCTCATGCATCGGTTTTCTAGTTTTAGAAGTTGCTTGTGTCTTTGGTTTTGCAGCTGTCGTCGGTTTGATATAAAGATGTTGAGGCCTGAATACACCCTCAGAAGCCGGTGCCTGCTCAGCGGCTCCGGACCCGTTCGAGGTAGATACATCCATGGGCCCAATACTTTGAGTATCTCGCGGCATGCCGGACTCCACATGGGTGTCGGTAGGGGCCTGTGACTCGAAAGTAGTGGGCATCAGGGGCTGTGAAGGCACCTCCTTAGGGGAAGCGTAGTCTGTTTTGGACCTCGACTCTCTCTCTGTCCTTTTCTTTGCGTTTATGTACTCCAGTAGTCGGATTGCTATTAGACGACATTTCTGGGTAGTTAAATCGGTTTCAAAAATACTTAGAGGCAAAAATATACAGACGCTTAATAGTGCGTTGGTTAAATCTAGCACAAAACTGAGAGCCAGACACGTTGTGATCAGGGCCTAGGCAAGGAATACAGTATAAATGGAAATCCTTGAGGTATTTGCTTCCTACAAGTAATACAATTGCTAACTTTTTCTGTCATCGGTATAGAGCAAGAAAAAAGTTTCCCCAACGGGGTACTTCGCTTTAGTGAAGACTTTGGTTCTGAAACTCAAATTCGAATATTTCAGGAGTCTGCCGACCAGCACTTGCGAAATGCTTATGCTTTGGGCACTGCGCGGCAAGAAAGACAAAGAAAATGGCTTTGGCTGCTTGTTTTATACCCCTGACGACCTGACGTCATGGAAGAGGAGGCAGCAACCTATGGAGGACCCAAGACTTTGGAATTCTGGCCAACTGAGGGCAACTTGCCAACAGATTACCCAAATGTAATGACTGCAACAGTGAAACATGAAGAACATCTAAAAATCTTGGCACAGGCAGAAAAACTTGGAAGATATGCAGATAAATATAATGGAAAGGTACAAAATAAGCAACTTTCTTGAAGACCCCAAAAAGTTTTATAGAGAATTGGGAAACAAGGCAAAAGGAACGTACAGTTGTGTGCACTTACCATAAATGTAGATGTTCAGTGTATTCACTGTTGCAGTCATTACATTTGGGTAATCTGCTGGCAGGTTGCCCTCAGTCGGCCTGATTAACAAAGTCTTGGGTCCTGCGTTGGTTGCTGTCCCTTCTTCCATGACGTCAAAACATATTATTTATATATATATATATATATATATATATATATATATATATATATATATATATATATATATATATATATATATATATATATATATATATATATATATATAGGCTGGCTGGAGGGTGGGTAACCAGGACTGCAACATTGAATACACTCTAACATCTACATTTATGGTAAGTGTAAACAAAGTACAGTTTTGTACCTACCATAAATGTAGATGTCCGATAGGAATGCATCTGCAGTCCTTACAAATGGGTTGTCCTGTCGTCAGGCAGCCCTTCGGTCGGCCGGATTCCAAAGTCTGGGTCTGGCTTCGGCTGGTGTCGCACTTCACCCGACGTCATCGCTGCAGTTACTCGGGTATAAAGGCATCAGCCGACGCCATTTTCCTCAGTGTTTCTTGCCCCAGATGCCAGGTGCCCTCTAGGAAGGCTAAATTTGGATAAATGCCAATGATTCCAAATATTAGAGAGCAAACAAAAAATAAGCATGTATGTACATATATACAAACAAATACACCATAATAGATTCCCCCAGCTAGCTATAAGAGGGGCAAATACCCTAGGAGTACCACAGAGGGGAAGGAGGGTTGGTAATCCTGACTGCAGATGCATTCCTATCGGACATCTACATTTATGGTAGGTACAAAACTGTACTATGTCCTTCAAGGATGCATCTGCAGTCCTTACAAATGGGTAGAATACCATAGCCAAACTGGGGGAGGAGGAAGGATAGAATTATGGTGTAGTTAAGATCCCTTGCAAAACAGCAGTGGCAAAACCTGCTCGGGATCTAGAGTATAAAGGTAAGGTATAAGAGTCTGGAGTAAAAGCCCTTTCCTTGCTCCATATATGGTACCTTTTCTACAGCTCTCATCTTTAATAATTGATTTACTTGTTTTAGAGCTTCTGCCTTTTGATTTGGAGGTAGGTTTGGCATTCCTCTCTTTCCTGGTAGAGTATGGAAATGAAACCTGTAACCTTGGTCTATTGTCTGCAAAATCCAGTTGTCTCTTGTGATGTAATGCCAGTTCTTTGAAAATAAAGCTAGCTTCCCGCCTAAGGGTGCTTCTAGTTGTTCCCTGGTAGGCGGTGCCAGAGCCAAGTCACTGTGATTGTCCTGTAGTAGTGGTGGTGGCTGTGTCTGTGCCTCGCTGGTTGTTACCCTGCCACTGGCGCCCCCTGTAGGCACCCCTGGATTGGCTTCTGCCTCTTGAACGCCTATTCCTGCCTCTCTGTGCTTTAGAGGAGTCTGGAAAGGACCAATTCTTGGAGGGCCAATTCCTGCTAAACCTTGGAGGTTGGACCTGTAAGAAATCTTTCACTGTTTGGACAGATTTTGCCTTCTCCTCCATCTTCTTCAGCACCTGTTGTGCAGGAGAGCCAAACAAATTGATCTTGTCCATGGGAGCATCTAATAGTTTTGATTTGACATGGTCCGGTAAGGCCTGCTCTTTTAACCATGCATGCCTTCTGATTACTGCGCCATTCATGGCTGATCTAAAGGAAGCCTCCAGTGCATCATAGCCGCATTTTAGAGAATGGTTACTAACTTGCTGAATGTTATGTACCATTTCCTGAACATATTTCTTGTCTAAAGGTTCATCAGAGGACAGTTTTTTGGTTAAGTGGTCTAGCATAAATTCTTGATACTGGATCATATGAAATTGACAGTTCAAAGCCCTAGCTGACAGAGTAGCAGAAGTGTAAACTTTTTTACCCCATCTCTCTAAGGACCTGGATTCCCTTTCAGAGGGAGGGTTTTGGCAGAGGTAGTTGCTACAGCCTTAGGCCCCTGGGAGATAGTCTCGGGATCTGCAAAAGGAGCCTTGTATAAATGGTGATGTGTGTCCGGGACCCTGTAGAACCTATCGGGCTTAGCAGGGCGGAGGTAATGAATCAGGAGCAGTACAAGCATCATTAAATGCATCATCTACAACAGAAAGAACTGGAGGAATAGCTAAAGGCCTATGTTGTGGTAAATGCAAAAGGTTCTAAGCCTTTTCTGAGTCTGAAAAATCTTGGCCCTGCCACTGAAATTGTTCCCTCATAGCATGCAAGGTTTCCCCAAAGGAAAATTCCTCAGGCGGAGAGGCAGAAGGATGGACTCTTCAGCATCAGAGTCTTCATAAGGGGAAAAAGGAGCCTCTGGAGGGTCTGTATTATCTGAATCATCAGAGGAATCATCTGTGGAAACTGGCTCAGGGGGCTCTGCTCTAGGCCTCTTCTCTGGAGGTGGGTGAGAGGCCCTGTCTGGGTGAGGTTGGGATCCCCGGATTAAAGAAATGAGATCCTCTGCAAGACTAAGCATTTGGGAACTGGAGCTAGGCCTGTGAGAGGGGGTCTTAACAGGCACAGATTTAGTAGTTTTAGCTGCTTTAGCCCTGGCAAAGGCCTTAATAGATATGGCTGCAGGAGGCCTAGCAGCTCCACGTGCAGGGGTTGAAATATCCAAGGGAATAGTGTCAGATAATTCCTGAGAAACCACAACTGCAGGTTGGATTTCAGAAGCCGATTCCACCAGGTTGGAAGAGGCCTCGGTAGAAGGTAAGTTTTCGGCTGAAGGAAGAACCGCTTGCTCGGTTTCAGCCGAAACCGAGACACTGCTGTTTTAACCGGTTTCGCCGAAACCGCTGACCGCAGTGTCGGTCCTTTTCCTTGCGTTTTGAAATTTGTGAAGTCGGAGGATCCACGGCATAATATAAGCAAAATCAGAGCCGAAAAACTGCTCAGCAAATTCCGACCGACGTCTAAGCGTCCGTCGGTTAAAAGAAGCACAGGCTAGACAAGCTGCTACGTCGTGGTCTGGGCCTAAACAAGGTAAGCAGTAAGAGTGGAAATCTTTATGAGGTATTTGTTTCCCACAAGTTAAACAGTTATTCACTTTTTATGACATCGGCTGAGGCAAGAAAGAGTCCCCAACGGGGTACTTAGCTTTTTAGAAGTCTTCGGTAGTAGAAGTAGAATTCGGTAGTAGTAATCTCTGGTTCTGACCGACCGGCACTTGCGAACAGCTTCTGCTTCGGGCGCCACGCGGCAAGAAAGACTGAGGAAAATGGCATCGGCTGATGCCTTTATACCCGAGTAACTGCAGCGATGATGTCGGGTGAAGTGCGACACCAGCCGAAGCCAGACCCAGACTTTGGAATCCGGCCGACTGAAGGGCTGCCTGACGACAGGACAACCCATTTGTAAGGACTGCAGATGCATCCTTGAAGGACATCTGTACTATGTTCTTCGTGTTTCACTGTTGCAGTCATTACATTTGGGTAGATTCCCAAAGCTATGGTTGGGTGGATGGATTTATACAGCATTAGGACCAGCAATAAGACCCTGCAGGACAGCAGTGACAAAGCCAGCTCTGGATTTAGAGAAGAAAGGTAAGTGGTAATGCTTGGTGAACGTATGAACCGAGCTCCAGGTAGCAGTTTCTAGACCATCTCTGGTAGGAACACCTCTGAGAAAGGCTGCAGAAGTAGATGCAGCCCTGCTGGAGTGAGATCTGATCTCCTGGGGGAGTTTTACCATGGTGCATATAGCAGAAACAAATACAATGGCTTATCCATTTGGAAACAGTCTGCTTTGAAATAGCCTTTCTCTCTGCCCCTGCCACAAATGCCGCCAGTAGTAGTTCAGATTTTTTTTAGAGATTTTCTCCTGTTTAAATAAAATCTAAGTTGTCTGTGTACATCCAGTGAATGCAGAATTCGCTCCCCCTTGTTCTGTGGATTGGGAAAGAGTTGGCAAATGAATGGTCTTATTAAGAGCCACACTGGATACCACCTTAGACATGAATGATGGATTGGTCCTGAGAGACACCCTGTCCGCATGAAAAATAATGAAAGGCTCCACTGCCATAAGAGACTGTAATTCAGAAATCCTTTTAGCTGAAGTGACTGCTAAAAGGAAAGCTGTTTTCCAGGAGAGAAATTTTAAGTTTGCAGTAGCAGCTGGCTCGAAAGGAGGGAGAGAGAGTTTTTCCAATACAAAACTGAGGTCCCAGGCAGGGGATGGAGCTCTCCTGGGTGGTCTTAAGTTTTTGGCCCCTCTGAGACACTGCTTTAGCAGACAATGAGAGAAGAGGGGAGGTTCTGTGTTGTAATGAGCTGAAATGGCAGAAGCATGGATTTTTATGGAAGAAAAGGACAGGCCCTTGTGAAGCATCTCAGTTAAGTATTGTAAAATCTGAGGAATATTGGGCACCGCTGTGCTTATTCCTTTTGACTGGTTCCAGGCACAGAATCTTTTCCATTTGTCAGCATAAGATTTTCTAGTACTAGGCCTTCTCGCCTCCAAAATGACATCCATCACAGGTTTGCTGAGGGATGCTAAGGGTGAATTTAGGTGATTAGCCACGCTGCAAGATTCAAAGTTTGAAGCTGTGTGTGCAGAATTTGGTAGTTCTGCTGAGAAAGTAAGTAAGGTGTCTGAGGCTTGTGCCACAGTGGAAGATGTGACACATTGTGCAGGAGTGGGTACCAGTGTTGGCGAGGCCAGTCTGGAGCAATCAGAATAATTTTTGGTTTGTCCTGTTTGACTTTTAGTAGAACTTTGGAGAGCAGAGGCAGAGCGGGAAAAGCATAGACTGATAGGTTTTTCCAGCTGAATGATAGAGCATCCACTTCCCAAGCTTTTTGTGATGAGTTCTTGTGCAAAATTTGTCCAACTGATAGTTCTGGGGTGAGGCAAAAAGATCTATGTCTGGACTCCCCTATTTGCATGTCAACATGTTGAAAATCACTGGCTCCAGTTTCCATTCGTGAGGATCCATGAGATTTCTGCTTAGTTCATCTGCCAGAGTATTCAGCTTTCCTGGCAGGAATTGAGCTTGTAGTTGTATTTGGAAGATCAAGGCCGTGTTCCACAATGCCATAGCTAGTCTGCAGAGGGGGTAGGAATGTGTACCCCCCTGCTTGTTTATGTACCACATAACTACAACATTTCAATTTTTAATAGCAATTTTCAGCTATTTACTTTGGCTCCAACGAGACTCTTGATTTCCTTTGTACTGAGGGTCTAACTATTTGACTGGCATCTACAGTGTGGTCATAGAGTCATCGCGTTTAACAGAGAAACTTGATTGTTAAGTTCCTGACCGTTATACGAGTGTATACAGTGACTTGGTTTGTTGTTCTACGTTTTTAGTGTGCTACCAACACTGTGTTTCTGGTACCACATAACTATGGTGTTGTCTGTCTATCATTAATTGTCCTGGATGAACGTAGTCCTTGAAGGCCGTCAGTGCATCCTTTACAGCTAGCATCTATTTCTGATTGATATGAAGGTGCATTTGATTTGGGCTCCATTTGCCCTGAATGCACTTCCCCTGCCAGATGAGCCCTCCAAGCATAGTCTGATGAGTCTGTGGTTAGGGTTTGGGCGGCAGGGGGTGGAGTGAATGGCAGTCCCTTGTTTTGGTGGCAGGCCTCTGCCCACCATAGGAACTCTAGTTGCAGGCAAGGAATGATAGGAATCATGGTTTCCAGACTGTGACAATGTTGACTCCATAAACTTTTTAAGTACCACTGAAGTTTCCTCATATGCAGTCTTGCATATGGAATTAGAAGAATGCAGGAGGTAATTTACCCCCAAGGCTTGCAGAATTTGTCTTGCAGATAGCAGGGTTTTTGTGGCCACCTGTTTGAAGTAAGTCACCAACTGAATTTGCTTTTCTGGTGTAAGGTAAGAAATCTGGGCAGTTGTATTCAAGCGTGCACCCAGGAATGTAATTTTCTGAGAGGGTGCCAGGTGTGATTTATTTTCGTTTATGGTGTACCCTAGACAAGTTAGAACTCTTTTTACAAATGCCAGATGCTTTAGAAGAATGTCCTTGTTTTCTGCCTGAATTAGACAACCGCCCAGGTACGGATATATTTGAATATTTCTTTGCCTGCAAAATGCAATTAATGGAGCCAGGCACTTTGTGAAGACCCTGGGTGCAGTAGATAAGCCAAAGGGCAGTGCAGAGAACTGGTAATGCATGCAGCCTGCTTTGAAGTGTAAGAATCTTCTGCAAGATTCCCTGATTGGGATATGCAGGTAAGCCTCTTAAGTCGAAAGTTGTCAACCAGGCATCCTTGCCTAGCATAGGAAGTAACTGGTGAAGAGTCTGCATCTTGAATTTTGGAATGTCCAGAAAGGTGTTTAGAGTAGACAGGTCCAGAATTGGACACCATGATTTGTCTTTTCTGGGTACCAGGAAAAGTCTGGAATAGAAACCTTGTCCCTTTTCCTCTTCAGGTACTAGTTGAATAGCCCCCATGTTTGGGGGGGGGGGTACTTGTTTCTGAGCCTCTGCCCAATGATTTGGGGGCAGGTCTGGCCACTCGTTTGGAGTTGGCAGTGTGTGGAAATGAAATCTGTATCCCTGGGACACTATATTTAAAACCGATTTTTCCTGGTTATAAGTTGCCAGTTTTTTGAATGAAGAGACAGTTTTCCATCCAAAGGGGCAGCTAAGAGGTAAGTGCTTGATAATTTCAAAGGGAAGTCATTGAGACTGTTCACCATAGGGTGGTGCCTTGTTGTTTCCAGATTTGGAAGTGAAAGCACCCCATTGCTTAGTTCTGAAAGTCCCTTGGGACTGAAACCTGGTGGTTTTGGAATGTCTGGGTTTGGCCGTAGTGGCTCTGGAAGGAGCTGGAAAGGACCAGTTCTTAGTAGGCCAATGCCTACTAAATCTAGGAGGTTGCACTTGTAAGGAATCTTTAAAGTGTGCACAGATTTAGCTTTATCTTCCATCTTTTTTAGAACTTCTTCAGCCTTATTGCCAAATAGGCAATTCTGCTGTAAAGGACCATCCAAAAGCTTTGCTTTAACATGATCAGGCAGAGATTGCTCCTTAAGTCAAGCATGCTTTCTAAGCACAGACCCAGTAATAGCAGCCCTACAAGAGGCCTCTAAAGAATCAAAACCACATTGCAAAGTATGTCTGCAGCTTGTTCAGCTGAATGCAATAAATCCTGCAAATCTTTATTCTCCACACAGTCAGAAATCAACATCATTTTCTATTTAAGCAGTCCCATGACATGCTGTTGATATTTTAGCATATGGAATTGACAGTTTAAAGCCCTGATTGCTAAGGTTGCAGAAGTGTGAACCTTTCTACCCCATCTATCCAGCGCTCTGGAGTCTCATCAGAAGGCGTAGGATTTTTAGCAGTAGAAGAAGCCTTAATGGCCCTGAGAAATGGTTTCAGGGTCCACAACAGGATTCTTGAAAAGGAATTTCTGGGAGTCAGGACCCCTGCAGTACCTGTCTGGTTTGCTAGGGGCTGGAGGCAAGGAATCCGGGACCATACTGGATTCCAAAAAAACATCAACAATATCTAGTACAGGAGGTATAGCCAAAGGCCTATGCTGAGGAAGAAGAAGGAAATCCCTCAGCCTCTTTCTGGATTCAGAGAAATCTTGACTTTCCCAGGGGAAATGCTCCCTTAAGGTATGTAAAGTTTCCCCAAAAGAGAAGTCCTCAGGTGGAGAAGCAGAGGGAATGGAATCCTCTGCATCAGAGTCCTCATAAGTAGGTATGGACAAATTCAGATTCATTAGAAGAGTCAGAAGAAACAGAGCCCTGTTCAGAAGATTCATAGTCAAATTCAATCCTAGGCCTCTTGGAGGTGGGGGGAGGGGGGGTTGACTACCCCTGATTAGAGTAATAAATCTTCAGCCATTTTGATAATTTGTTTTTTAGGCATAGGGGCCTATACATGTGGCCTCGGCGTTGGTTTTTTAGACATAGATCGTGATTTAGGCCTTCGCACTGAAGTTGGAGTCTGTTTAATATGCAAGTCTGTAGGCCTGAATACACCCTCAGAAGCTGGTGCCTGCTCAGCGGCTCCAGACCCATCCAAGGTAGAGATATTCGCAGGTTCCGTATGTGAAGCATCTCACGGCATACCGGACTCTGAATGGGTCTCAGCAGAGGCCTGCGAATCAGAAGTAGAGAGTATCAGGGGCTGCTAAAGTCAGTACCGGCGAACTGGCGACTGGCTTAGGAGAAGCGTCATCGGCAGTTTTGTACCTCAACGGCCTGTCTCTGTCTTTTTCTTTGCGTTTTTTTTTAGTATTCCGGTAGTCAGATGGCTAACAGACGTAATTTCTGGATAATTAATCCGAGAACCGAAATATTTTGAAGCAAAAATGTACTGACGACAGATAGTGCGCTGATTAAATAAAGCACAAAAACCGACAGCAAGGTACGTCGTGGTCAGGGCCTAGGCAAGGAATACAGTACAAATGAAAATCCTTATGAGGTATTTGCTTCCCACAAGTAATACAATTATTAACTTTTACTGACATCGGCAAGGAGCAAGAAAAAGTTTCCCCAATGGGGTACTTAGCTTTAAGTTGAAGACTTCGGTTCTGAAACTCGAAAACGGAAATTTCAGGAGTTGGCCGACCAGCACCTGCAAACTGCTTCGGGCACCACGTGGCAAGAATGACTGATGTAATGGCGTCGGCTGCATGTTTTATACCCGGATGACCTGAAGTCACGGAAGAAGGGACAGCAACCAAAGCAGGACCCAAGAGGATTTATCTTCTGATTATGTGTGACCAGATAGAGAATCTTTTTCATTTGTCCCTGTAAAGTTTTCTGGTGGATGGTTTATCGGAGGCCAGGATAATATCATGGACAGATGAGGAGAGGGTTTCTTGCCTGGCAACTAACGGAAGTGGAGAAACCAAGCTGTCAGCTTGAGAGTGGATAGATTCGGTGGAGTCAGCCCTTGTGGGTGAGATATGAGGTCCTGACAAGTGTCTAGGATCCAAGGAGGTTGTTAACAGGTGAGGTCGGAGGAAGGGAAACCACACTTGACAGGGCCAGAATGGGGCAATGAGGATCACTTTGCTTCTCAACCGAATAGCTTTCCTTAAAAAAAAAAAAAAAAAAAAAAAGGGTGGGATAAGTGGTATCGGAGGATAAGCATAAAGGCGACCCGCAGGCCAATCGTGAATCAAAGCATCTCTCGATGACTCTCCATGAGGGGGAAAGAGGGCAAAGTAGCTGCTGCACTTTGTGTTTGAGGGGGAGGCGAAAAGATTGCAGCATGGCTGGCCCCAATGGCTGAAGATTCCTGCCGTCACACTTTGAGAGACCACTCTTGAGGATGGAGGATAGATCTGCTCAGCCTGTCCGCAATCACACTGGAGCTCCCCAGGATATGTGTTGCGATCAGAAAGCAGTTGGAAGCTATCGCCCAGTGCCAGATTCTCATGGCTTTACGACATAGGGGGTAGGATTTGGTCCCTCCCTGTTTATGTACCAGACAACAGACATGTTGTCCGACTGGATAGCAATGGTTCCTGACGAAAGGAGCGAATGGAATGCTTGCAACACCAATATCACGGCTCTTAACTCCAGGACATTGATATGCAAGTTGACCTCTATGCTTGACCACGTGCCTTGGACTGACATTCCCTGGAAGTGGCCCCTCACCCTATCAGGGAAGCACCCGTGGTCACCGTGGCGCTGGGTTGGGGAGCCTGGAAGGGGCGACACTAAAGATTTTCGTCTGTACTCATCCACCAGAGATCATCTTGTTTGCAGGTGTTGGTGATGAGAATCTGTGAGCTCAGGGGACTAAGATTGGATATCCACTGGAACAGGAGGAGCCATTGTAGCAGTCTCATGTGTAATCTAGCTAGGGGAACAATTGGGATGGCTGCCGCCATAGATCCCAGAGCCTGAAGAACTTCTCTTGCAGACACCTTTCTTCGACACAGTTATCACTTGAACTTGTGCCCTTAATCTCTGAAGTTTGTGAGGGGGAAGACAGACCAGACTTGATTGAGTGTTGAATACTGCCCCTATAAATTCCAATTGTTGTGAGGGCTGAAAGTTGGATTTTTCCCAGTGGATGGTGATGCCCAGTGACTCCGCTAGTACTAGAGTGTAGCAGGGGGCCCTGACCAGGAGGCGCTTGGTGGGGGCGGGGAGGAGCCAATAGTCTAAATACAGAAACACCTGGAATACCTGAAGTCTCAGATGAGCTGTGACCACTGCTAGGCATTTTGTGAACACTCTGGGGGCTGTCGAGAGACCGAATGGCAGGGCTCTGAATTGGTAGTGACTGGCTCCCAGACGAAAGCGAAGGAGACTCCTAGAGTGATTGTCCATTTTGATGTGGTAATATGCATCTCTGAGGTCTAACAAGCACATCCACACACCCTTCTGCAGAAAGGGGAGGAGAGGCTGAATCGTGACCATGCGGAACTTGGTCTGAACCACTGATTTGTTTAGCTGGCTGAAATCCAAAATGGCCCTCCAGTCCCCGGTCTTCTTTGGCACTAAAATTAATCTTGAGTAAAACCCTGACCTGCACTAGTCTGGGGGGACCTGTTGGATGACTCGTTTTTGACATAGCTTTCGTATTTCGGAAGCTGCCTCCTCCCTTTGACTGGGTGGAACATCGGGAAGGGATTTTGGAGGTCTTGGATAAGAGATTAGGGGGAATGGGATAGCCTCTGGAAATTATTCTCTGCACCCACTGATTGTTTGTAATAGAGAGCCAGGCAGCTTGATGCAGAGAGAAATGCGCCCCAACTGCTTCCAGAGGAAAGCAATTGGGCAGCGCTTCAGGAGTGCTGATACGGTCTTCCTGAGAAAGAATCTCTGGAGTCCTGATTTTGGGGACCCCCCTGTACCCCGAAAGGGGCATCTTCCATTATTGCAACCCCTTCTGCCTCTGGGGGAGTCCTCACCACATGCCTCACGGAAAGGACCTTGAGACTTTTTGTGCCACATCTTTCCACTCCTCTGGTTCCTGGAGAAGGAGCGCTGAGGTTTGGAAAAACATACACCATCGGCAGACAAGGACTTCCCGTCCTGCTCACACTTGGCTAATGTATCCTTGACCTTCGCACTGAAAAAAGCTGATGGTTCGATAGGGGCATTTAAAAAGGAAGATTTGAAGGAGTCCGCGAGGTCACAAATGCGCATCCAGGCGTGGCGTCTCATAACTACGTCTGCACCCGCAGCTCTAGCCGCTCCTTCGGTTGCGTGGGACAGCAACCTCATGGACGAATTGGAGATTGACTCTAGGGTGGCAAGTTGGGAAGCAACTTTATCACGTGCCCCATCCGAAACTTGACCCAAGAGGGTTCCAGTGAGCTTGGTGATTAGATCTCTCCGGAGCCTCGTAAAATGTGCCAAAAAGTTCAGGGACCTGACAGCAAAGGTCGCTGATGCAAAAACTCGCTTCCCTAACATGTCCACCGCCCAGGACTCTTTGTTGGGTGGGTGGACAGCAGGACTTCCCTCGGCAAGGCCCTTTTTCGTGGCCGCCGCCACCACCACCATAGCATCTACTGGCAAACCTCTAGAGCAATGGGGTTGATCCTCTGGAGGGGAAGAGTATCTTATCTGATCTCCTGGGGATGGCCTTAATGGTGTCGGGATTCTTCCATGCCCGCTGCACGATGAGCCTGACCATCTCATCGGCAAGGGGGTGGTCACCTAAGAAGTAGAGGGCCAAGAGCGGAAGGCCTGCCGGAATACGGATTCCTCCGAGGAAGGATTGGAGGGCTTCCAGTCACAACTCCGCTTCAAGATTTCCAGGGTGTCTCCAAATGAAACATCGCCAGGGGGTGACCGTGGGGATCCTTCCCCATCATTGTAGTCCATATCTTCCATGAGGGACTCCTCTGGGCATGTGTTTCCTCTTACACACCAGTTTCCGAAGGGGTTCTTCGGTGGGAGCATTCGAGGAAGACTCAGAAAGAGAAATACCCTGAACAAGGGTTTCCTGGGCCTTGTGCTCTTGGATTCCTGGGGGGGGGGGGGTGGCCTTTGACAGCTGCAGCTCAGAGGGAACGGGTGGAAGGTCCGACATGGGAAGATTGCTCGAAGCAAGTACCCTCTCCATCACCAGGAAAGCAGGCCTGCCTGAAGAGGAATGGGAGCCCTGAACCAAAGAACACAATTTTGAATCCGGAGTCACACCCCGCTCCACGGGGTCTGCTCCTGGGGACAGAGCATCAAGCAAAACGGGGCGGGAGTCACCCAAGAACGGAACTGGCAACACAACCGGAACCGTGGCTGAAAACGAGGGTTCTACCCCCCCAAGCATAAGATTGAGGAAGGGTGGGTTCCGATGTAACAGACACCCAAAGGGGCCTCAAACACGGTCATTGGCGCCGAGGTAAAGGGTCCTTTCATAGACGTCTGAAATATGAGCCTCGGATCCAAGAGAGGAGAATATGTAGGGGGTTGCCGGGGTAATAGACCCAAAGCCCGGAGTGGGACGGGCTCTAGGAAAATTTGTAATTCCCCTGGTGGTCAGCAGCTGATCAAAGAAAAGCACCACATCCAATTCTGATAAGTTCCTGGAGGACCTTACCGATGCCCCTGTGGGGGAATTAGGCCGGTCCAAAAAAGGGCAGAAAGCTTGTCCAGCAAATGGATCTGCAGACGGGGAGTACTGGGTCTGTGGTGTATAGAAAAGCAGCACAGACTATTCCAGTTTAGAAACTGGCAGCAGGGGAATAATTGGAGCCGTGAACGGGCTTGGAGCCAAGGTCACAGCTTGGGTGGAGGTCAATAGTGGCTCTGAAGATGTTATCGGAACAGACATTGGAACAGACATTGGAACAGACGTCGGCACGAAGATGGAGGACGTCGGTGCAGAGGTAGAGACTAGCAAACTGGTCAGAACCGAAGTTGTAGTGGGTGCCGTAGTCAGAGCAGAGGCAACCTCGGTATGAAGCACTGGAGCTAAACTCTGAGCCGAGGTGGTCGGGACCGAGGAGGCGATACGGTGCTTGGTAGCAGTCTTGTGGGCCTTGTGCTTATGACATTTGCACCTATCACCGGCCAGTGAAGAGGGGTCTGAACGAGGACATTTCTTGTCCACAGAAGGAGGGGATGAGACCTCAGACGCAGAAACAGCCTCCGAAAAAAGCGAAGAAAGCAGGCCCTTAAGGATTAACTTGTTTCACCTTTCATTTACCGTCCGCTGACTGAAGCTGGCACAATTGTCACATGGAGGTTTCGCCGATAAGTGCGGAACCCCCAAACAATACACACATTCTTCATGCAAATCACTATTCGGGAGTTTAACACTGCAAGAAGAGCAGTGTTTAAACCCGGTGGTCCCTTTCTTTTCTGACATGACACAAGAAACACACACACACGCTAAACTAGAAGAAAGTTAGAGAGAGGGTAATACCACAAGGATAAAAAGGTCAATGCCAACAACGGTACGAAAAAGAAATACCTGTGAGTAGAGCTGAGTGAGTAATTAGAGAAAAGATACACTGACAGATAAGAACTCACAAATACGTATAAAATTTGAAAAATATAACAGCTGGAGAGCTCGGTGAAATGCTGCTATATGGCTGCGTGGCAAACGAGATCTGGGGTAATTGAGTGAAGGGCACTGTGGGTAGCAGCTTAGCTCGCGAGTTTTTGGTGCATGCAAGCTTGGTATAAGGCCGACTCGGAACCGAACCCATCAGTGATGAATAGGAAGAAGATTAACAACTTCAGATCTCAATGCATAACTGTACTGTTTGGGAAATCAACCATCTCAGCTAATTACCATGTTGATATAACACCTTTAAGAGTCGACCCAGTGGTCAGGGATCTGGGTATGCACGTAGACAGTAGCCAAGAGTCAACCCAGTGGTCAGGGATCTGGGTACACATGTAGACAATAGCCTTACCTTCAACCACCCCATGGCCACAGTGGTGAGGAAGTCCTTTTATGTTGTGCAACTTATAAGGGCATGGGTATCTAGGTCCAAAGAAGTCATCATCCCACTGTACTCTGCCCTTATCAGACCAATCAGAATACAATGCTCCCCTTTGGTATGTACCTGACCAGGCATATGCAGCAACGAGAGCGACCTCAGAAGTTTCTTACAAAAAGAATACATTGCATAACAAACCTGCCTTATGAAGAGTGTCTTAAAGGCCTTTCACTCTACTCAGACTCCTAGACTGAAGGGTGAGCTATGCTTGGCTTACAAAGCATCCTCAAATCCCACACTTACGAATCTCCTAAATATCTGTAAGTCAAACAGTACCAGAAATACAATATATAGAGACCTGAATTCTGACTGCGACTTAAACAGAATATTCTGGAGAAACAGATGTGTTGTCCGAGAGACTGCCCCTCCTATGGAACAGGGTTCTCATCCATGTGAAGCTGAGTTGGTCTATTACCCAGTATAAGCACAACCGAAATGTTCACAGGGCCTGGCACCCATGTTCCTTATGGACAGAGATAGCTTATAAACACTTGCCCTCAATGTCATATTTGGATGCAGGACATCATTCTTTCGGGAAAACTTGGCTAGTCTTAGAAAAGCCCCTCAGGTTGTTAGATTCATAAACTGTTACTAGACTATGAAATAATTAGAGGGGGAAGGTAACAGAATGGGAAGAGGCCAAGAATTCACTTGGACGGTGGGCTAGAGATGGCCTTTCCTATCAAGGATTGATACCAGAATATAGGCAGAGAGAAATAGGGGGATTTTAATCAAAAGACCAGCACTGGTAGAGTTTTTAATAGAATCGAGAACAGATGCTGCTAATAAAAAAAGGAATAATTAGTACGGCATATAAAATACTGCATGATAACTACAGGAAGCTATCAGAGGAGGCTAGAAAAGATTGGGAAGAGAGACTGGATATTCAATTTACAAAGAAGGAATGGGAGGATACATGTACGGCTCCCAAATATGAAACAAAGTCTAGAAGATTTAGGATTTTTGCTTGGAAGTGTCTGTACAGTTATTTTTACAGTCCAAGCAGACTGGTTTGCAAATGTCGGAGGTGTGATAGGGAAGAAAGCGGTAATTGAGAAAAAGAAATTATGTCTTACCATAATGTTCCATCTGTGTTGTCGATCTTCACTAATCCCTGACTGTGGGCTCTGTTCTGAGCCTCGGAACAGACTGGGCCATTATTCCAGCTCACTTCATCCAAAAACTCTTAAGCTAGGCTCTAACCACAATTCTCCTAACCAAATTACCTCAGATTGAGTTTGCCTACAATAGTGTCAGACAAGAAGTAATAGATAACCGACCATATCTGTATCCTTATTATGAAGCCAGTCTTTGGGAAAATTCAGTCCACTAAGAGTTGTAAAGCAGGGGAAAGGAGGGAGGGAAGCTCGACAACACAGACGGAACGTTATGGCAAGACATACCCCTCTTTATCTGATGCCAATCCTCACATAATCCTTGACTGTGGGACAGAGTCCCTAGCTACCTGAATCTTGGGAGGTCTCATGGAAGAATATCTCTGAGCACCACTGAGCCGAATAATGCATGTCTTCTAGAGACCTGGTCCAGTTTGTAATGAGTAATAAAGGTATGAGGAGATGCCCAAGTAGCTGTTGCACAATTATCATCGAAGAAAGGTCTGAAAGCTGCTACAGCTCCTGTTGAATGCACTTTCACAGGACGTGGTAGGTGGAGCACCTTTTTTGTTGTAAACTAAAGTGATAAAGTCCTTAAGCAATTTCACCAATGTAACCTTAAGATACTGGATTACTAAAAAGAGTGTAGAAAAGGCAATAAACAGTTGGTCGGACTTAATGATGCTCTTTGTTCTGTGAAGGTAAAAAGATAATTGTCTGTGTACATCTAGCAAGTGTAGACAGTACTTCCCCCTTGTTGGAAAAATTAGGAAAAAAAGACAGAAATGTAAAGTCTGATTGATATTTGAGTCTGAAACAACCTTTGGCAAAAAGGAAAGATTTGTCATGAAGAAGACCCTGTCCTTATGAAATATCAAATAGGGGGGTTTGCAGAACAAGGCTTGAATTTCCGATAATCTCCTGGCCAAAGTGATAGCTATCAAAAACAAGGTTTTCCAGGACAAGAACTTTTAAGTCACAAGTAGCTGAAGGTTCTTAATGGGAAGAAATGAGAGAGTGCAGTCATTATCATCTTCTTTTGGCTGTTCCCATTAGGGGTCGCCACAGCGGATCACCTGTTTCCATTTCTTCCTGTCCTCTGCATCTTGCTCTGTCACACTGACCACCTGCATGTCCTCTCTTACCACATCCATAAACCTTATCTTAGGCCTTCCTCTTTTCCTGTTACCTAGTGGCTTCATCCTTAGCATCTTTTTCCCAATATACTCAGCATTCCTCCTCAGCATATGTCCAAACCAACGCAATCTTGCCTCTCTGGCTTTGTCTCCAAACCTTCCAACTTGGGCTGACCCTCTAATATACTTATTCCTAATCCTGATCAACCTAGTCACACCCAGTGCAAATCTTAACATCTTTAACTCTGCCACATCCAGCTCAAACTCCTGCCTTTTTGTCAATGCCACTGTCTCCTACCCATATAACACAGCTGGTCTCACTACCCTCTTGTAGACCTTCCCTTTCACTCTTACAGGTACTCGTCTGTCACAATTCACTTCTGACACACTTCTCTACCCACTCATCCTGTCTGTACTCTCTTCTTCACCTCTCTTCCACACTCACCGTTACTCTGAACTACTGACCCCAAGTATTTAAACTCATCCACCTTCGCCACCTCTACTCCTTGCATCCTCACCATTCCTCTATCCTCCCTCTCATTTACACATACATATTCTGTCTTAGTCCTGCTGACCTTCATTCCTCTTCTCTCTAGAGCATATCTCCATCTCTATTCCTGTCTGATCTCGTCTGTCAACCTGTCCATCACCACTGCAAATAAGGGGCTCAGAGCTGATCCTTGATGTAACCCCGCCTCCACCTTAAACGCATCTGTCACTCCCACCGCATACCTCACCGCTGTCACACTACTCTCGTACATATCCTGTACCACTCTTACATACTTCTCTTGACACTCCTGACTTCCTCATACAATACCACAACTCCTCTCTAGGCACCCTGTCATATGCTTTCTCTAAGTCTACAAAAACACAATGCAACTCCTCCTGACTTTCTCTGTACTTCTCCATCAACACTCTCAGAGCAAACATCGCATCTGTAGTGCTCTTTCCTGGCATGAAACCATACTGCTGATCACTAATCATCATGTCCCTTCTTAACCTAGCTTCCACTACTTTCCCATAACTTCATGCTGTGACTGATCAATTTAATCCCTCTGTAGTTACTACAGCTCTGCACATCACCCCTATTCTTAAACATCAGTACCAAAACACTTTTTCTCCATTACTCAGGCATCCTCTCACTTTCTAAGATTTCATTAAACAATCTGGTTAAAACCTCCACTGCCATTTCACCTAAACACCTCCATGCTTCCACAGGTATGTCATCTGGACCAAAAGCCTTTCCATTCTTCATTCTCTTCATAGCTATCCTTACTTCCTCCTTGCTAATCAATTGTACTTCATGATTCACTGTCCCTACATCATCCAACCTTCTCTCCCTCTCATTTTCTTCATTCATCAACCCCTCAAAGTACTCTTTCCATCTCCTCAACACACACTCCTCGCTTGTATGTTTCCCTCATTATCCTTTATCACCTTTACCTGCTGCACATCTTTCCTAGCTCGGTCCCTCTGTCTAGCCAATCGGTACAGGTCCTTTTCTCCCTCCTTAGTGTCCAACCTTTCATACAACTCTTCACATGCCTTATACTCCTGTCTACTTTCATCTCTCTGACAATTCCCACTTCTTCTTTGCCAACCTCTTTGCCTATATACTCTCCTGTACTTCCTCATTCCACCATGTCTCCTTGTTGTCCTTCCTCTGTCCCAATGTGGTACCAAGCACCTTTCTAGCCGTCTCCCTTACTAGCTCTGCTGTAGTTACCCAGCTATTTGGTAACTCTTCACTGCCACCCAGTGCCTGTCTTAACTCATCCCTGAACTCCACCTCACAATTACCCTTTTTCAATTTCCACCATTTGTTCCTTGGTACTGCCATCACACTCCTCCTCCTCTTCTTGACCACCAATGTCATCCTACAAACCCCCATACTATGCTGCCTAACTACACTTTCTCCAGTCACCACTTTACAGTCTCCAATCTCCTCCAGACTGGCCCTCCTACATAAGATATAATCCACCTGTGTGCATCTTCCTCCACTCTTGTATGTCACCCTATGCTCCTCCCTCTTGTTAAAATATGTATTCACCACAGCCATGTCCATCCTTTTTGCAAAATCAACTACCATCTGACCTTCTGCATTCCTTTAACACCATACCTACCCATCACTTCCTCATCCCCTCTGTTCCCTTCACCAACATGCACATTGAAATCTGCTCCAATCAACACTCTCTCACCCTTGGGTACAGTCATCACCAATTCATCCAATTCACTCCAAAATTTTTCTTTCTCATCCATTGCACACCCAACTTGTGGAACATATGCACTAACAACATTCATCATTACACCATCTAGCTTCATAAACATCACTCTGACACTCTTCACCTCCAAGACACTCTTAGCATACTGTTCCTTCAGAATAACTCCTACACCATTTCTCCTCCCATCCACACCATGATAAAACAAATTGAACCCACCTCCGATACACCTAGCCTTACTCCCCTTCCATCTGGTCTCTTGCACACACAATATACCAACCTTCCTTCTGTCCATCATATCAGCTAGCGCTCTCTCTATACCAGTCATACTGTCAACATTCAAAGTTCCGACCCTCACTACCACAGTCCTAGCCTTTCTCCTCTATTCCTGCCTTTGGCCATGCCTTCCACCTCTTCTCCTCCTTCGACCAACAGTATCCCAATTTCAGCCAGCACCCTGTTGGCTAACAGTACTGGTGGCGGTCGTTGTTAACCCGGGCCTCGACCGATCTGGTATGGAAATATTTACTGGTGACTGCATGAAATTATTTGGCAATGAGAGACTGCAGTACCAAATGCTAATCCCATGAAGCAGAGATTTCTTTAAATGGAGGCCTGAGCATTAAGGTTTCTTTCAAAAAGGCTTTACAAAGTTTATGTGACATAAGTGAACCATTGAAACCAATATGGAAGTTAAACATCGGAGCAAGATGCAGCCGAATGGTAGAAGTTGATGAGCCAGACTCAGAGTAAGGCTAAGAAGTCCAAGACTTTGTCTACAGGTGCTGCATACAGGTCAATATTACAGTCAAGTGACAATTTAGTAAATTTTATAATTTATTATGACACAATTTTCTAGTTGAAGGTTTACAGTAGGCCAGAATGATGCACCGGACTGGGGAAGTGAGGGAGGAATGCTTGGCAATCATGGGAACTGGAGAGACCACGCAGTGAGCTTGAGATGCTGAAGAGTTGGACGAACCATTCCTTCCAGTTGGGACAACAGGTCTGAAGTTGGGTCCAGTATCCAGGGTTTCCAAAGCAGAGGAGGCCAAAGGAAGGGAAACCAGACCTGTCGAGGTCAGAATGGGGCAATGAAGATTATTCTGTTCTTCAACCTATTGGCTTTCTTTAGAAACTAACATATTAGATTAGGAGTCGGGGGAGAAGTGTACAGTAGACCATGGGGGGGGGGCATTCGTGAAGGAGAGCGTCTCTGGGTGACTCCCGGGAGGGGGGGGCAAAGTAACTGCTGCACTTGTTGTTCAGAGGGGGTGCAAACAGAAAGCAACAAGGTTGGTCTCAGTGGCAGAAAATCTTTCTCACCACCACTAGATTGAGGCACCACTCGTGAGGCATGAGGATGGTTCTGCTCAACTTGTCCACAATCACAGTGGAGCTCCCGGAATGTACATTGCCGTTAGAAAGCAGTTGGAGGAAATTGTTCATTGCCATACTCAGAGCTTCTCTAAAAAGAAGGTACAACTTGGCTCCCCCTTGTTTGTTGATATACCAGACTACTGACATGTAGTCTGCTTGAATTACAATCACTCCGAAGGGTAGGGTGTCTTGAAATGCTTGCAACACTAAGAGCACCGCCCTCATCTCTAGAATGCTGACATGCAAGTTGACCTCTTGTGGGGACCAAGTGCCTTACACCGTCTTTCCCAGATAATGCCCCCACCCTATCCAGGACACGTCTGAGGTCACTATGGCTTGGGGTTGAGGAGGAACAAAGGGATGGCCTGACAGGATTTCGTTGGAATGGAGCCACCAACTCGGGTCTTCTTTGTAATGACTGGTGATCAAAATTAGATGAGACATTGGCTGATTCAACACGGACTGTTGGGAGGATAGAAGCCATTGAAGAATTTGCATAGGATACCTGGCCAAAGGAACTAGAATGACAGAGGCTGCCATTGACCCTAGAGCCTATAGGATGAGTTTTGCTGTTTCTTTCTTGCTTTGAATGATTGGCCTTACTTGTGACCAGACCCTTTGGAGCCTTTCTAGGGTAAGTGACGCAAAGCCGGTGACTGTGTCCAGCATACCTCCAATGAATTCCAATTGTTGTAATGGTTCTAGATGGGATTTTTCATGGTTTATAGTGATCCCCAAGCTGGAACAAAGATGAAAGTGTAATCTCATGCCTTTACAAGTTGACGCCTGGTGGGAACGGTATGAACCCATTCGTCTAGATATGGAAATACTTAGAATCCTAGCAGTCTAAGATGAACTGCTGCCACTGACATGCATTTGGTAAACATCCTCGGGGCTGTGGTCAAGACCAAAGAGCAGTGTTCTGAACTGATATTGACTGGATCCCAGCCAGAAGTGCAGGAATCTTTTGAAGCTCTTGTCCATTTTTATGTGGTAATATGTATCCTGAAAATCTACTGAGCACATCCCGTCTTTTTCCAAGAATGGAATTATTGACTGTACCAAGACTATCTGGAATTTGGTTTGTTGAAATGATTTGTTCAACTGCCTCAGATCCAAAATCGGTCTCCAGTCCAGTTTTCTTTGGCACTAAAAGAACCTTGAGTAAATTGCAGATCCTCTATGGTCTGGTGAAACTGCTTGGATGACTATTTTGTCGAGCAGCTTTTGAATTTCTAAGACTGCTGCTTCCCTGTGACTAGGTGGAATGTCTAGGAATCTTTCTGGTCTTTTTGGTTTCATTGAAAGCGGAATGTTGTAAGCTCTGGAAATAATCCCCTGCACCCATATGTCCATCATCACTTCTAGCCAGGCAGACTGGTGCAGGGATAATCATCCTCAGACTGCCTCCAGAAGAAGACAATCAAGCCCCCTTTCAGGAGTGCTGGTAGGAGTTAGAGAAAGAATCTCTGGACCCCTGGTTCTGCGAGCCACTTCTTCGACTTAGTCTTCCATTATTACTTCGCCCTCTGCCCCAGGGGAAATCATTGCCATGCAATCTTGGTAAGGTCCTTTGGTCTTTTTGAACCATAGCCTCCCACTTCTCTGGTTCCTAGAGTAGGGCTGCTGAGGAGTGGAGAAGCATACACCCACATCTTTCTCACATCTGGCTAGTGTCTCTTTAACCTTGGGGCCAAACAGGGATGATCAGTCAAATGGAGTGTTACCAAAAGAAGACTTAAATGGCTCTAGAAAGTCACATAAGCGCACCTAGGCATGTCTCCTAATGGCTACGCCTGAACCTGCTGCTCTTGTCGTCCCCTCGGCTGCATGAGCAATTAGCCTCATGGATGAATTGGAAATTGATTCAAGGGTGGTCAGCTAAGAAGTAACCTTACCCTAGACCCCTTCAGCTACTGCTCCTGTAAGAGTATCTGAAAGCTCTTTAATAAGATCTCTCTGAAGCCTGGTAAAATGTACCATATAATTCAAGGACCTGAGAGCGAAGGTTGATGAAGCACATACGTGCTTCTCAAACATATCCATAATCATACACTCGTGTTAGGAGGATGGATAGTTGGATTTTCTTCAGCTAATTCCTTTTTAGTGGCTGCCAACTACCACCATGGCATCTACAGAAATACCGTACAGTGTTGCTCATCTTTCTGGGGCAGAAAGAATCCGGTCAAGTCTTTTAGGGATAGGCTAGGTGATCAGTTTAATCAGATTATCAGCGAGTGGAGAGATCCAAGAGGTAGAGGGCTGTGTGCGGAAAGCCTCTAGGTATACAGATTCCTCTGAGGAAGGTTGGATGGTAGTCCAGCCATTTGTGTCAGAATTTCTAGGATGTCCCTGAAAGAAACATCTTCAGGGGGTTACTTGGGGGAACCTTCCCCTCCATTGACATTGACATCCTCTGTGAAGAAGTGAAGGACTCTTCAGGGGAGTCCAAGTGCTTCCTATTGCACTTTTTCTTCGAATGTGCCTCTTCAGCGGGATGCTCCGGACAGGTATCTGAAGATGATATAACCAGTGTGGTCCGCTCCTGAGGCTTTTGTGCCTCCTGTTCCAGGGAAGACACTGGAGAAGTTCCAGTCGAGGGGATGGACAAGTTATTTGGACTGACAGAGAAGGCATACAAGACCTTCTCCATAGCCTGGAAGGCATGCCTCTGGAGAGGGATGAGAGCCCAGAACCAAAAGAGACTGCATCGGAACCATGGTCCCACCCTGCACCGAGGAAGCCACCTCAGAAGCAGAAGTCAGGGTCGAACTTACATATACTGAGGTCCCAGGGGGCATGGATGGCTCAGAAAGAATCAAAGTTGAACCCTGCTCCTTGGAACTGTTAATGAAGCCCCAACCCTGGCAGGTTTCCAGTTCCGACAAACCAGAAGAGCGCAGGGCAACTATCAGTGCCGAAGGAGTTCTGACTGGCACAGAAACAGTCAAAGCCAGGACAGTTGGTACCAGGGGCTCCAAAAACTCAGCTGGAGTCAAAGGAGGAATTTGCATGGGTATAGAAGAAGGCAAGTAACCAGAGCTAACAAAGCTAGGAACCAAAGATGAAGGTAATCCCCTTGGCGTCAGGAGCTGGTTGACCAGTCTCAATGTCCGACTCAGACAGGCTCTTAGTGGACTGAATAGAAGAGGCCATTGGAGACCATGGTGGCTGTCTCTTCAAAAATGGATTCTGAGGACGGTGTGCGAATGGGTCGATCAAGGGTGTACAAGATGTCCTTGTTAAAACAGAGTCCTTTGGTACTGAATGTTCCATTGGTACTGAAGGGAGAGTTGTTTGCACCCATAACCAAGCTGAAGAGGTCGGTGTCCAGGAAAGAGCATCTTTTCCCACCAGTGTCTAGGAGACTTAGCCAATTTTGAAACAGGTTCCGAAGAGGCTGTCTGAACCGAATGACTGCACTTTTTCGTTTTAGAAGAGGAAGATGAAGAGGATGAAGAGTTGGCTTCTATTTTGGGACCAGAGATACCCTTTTCAAACTGAGATTTGAGAAGTCCTTTAAGTATGAGCTTATTTTTGCACTTTGTCAGGGTTCTAGAAGAAAACCCATGACAGATGGCGCAATTTTCCCCGAAGATGGACAGCACCAAGACATACACAAAAGGTGTGCCCATCTGAATTTGGTGTTTTCTTTTCACACTTTTGACACCTCTTGAAATCAAAGGTACCTTTAGAGGGTTTGTCAGGAATGAGAGATGCTATGGCCACCTGACACACACAAATACACACACGCAGTCACAGATTAACAAAATAAAGATATATATATATATATATTTTTGACTGCTGGGGAAGTTAGGTGCATAGGGGGATGTGAGATGACTCAATGTAGTACAATTCAGACTTCACAAAAGAGTGAGAATTAGTCATTCTAAAAAGCAGCAGCAGTAAAACACACTTTGAAAGTCTGTTCTGTGGCATTTGTACTGTGTGTTTAAGTAGTCAGTGAATGGCATGAAATGTTATTTAAAAATGAAAGACAGCAGTGTATACATGTACAATCAATGCAGTGACAGGAGCTTTAGGAAGAAAGAAGCCTGTGTGATGCAATTTTTTTTTATACAGACAAGCAATGCATTGTGGGACACCTAGAGGCAGACTAAACAAGATGAGACCCCATGTGGTCAGACTCCGTAATTATATATAAAAATATTTAAAAACTTGTCAATAGTCCCAGAGTGGTGTTAAAATGTTGGAAACACCAAACCATGATGAAATAAGCATGTTGTTTTGAGTCTGTGGGTGCGGTTCTCCAAGTATTTTACCACCTCACTAGCTGTGTGTGTGAGCACCATTAACTTTGGCATTCAGGACCACATCAGATTCCTCCCCAGACATGTCTCTCCCAGCTGGTCTAACAGAACAGTCTGATGCTTTGTCATGTGTATCTTACAATTAATCACCCTGAAGCCAGAGTGCCAAGTGTATATATTTTCTTCTCAAATTGGTCCTGCACTCTTTATTCCAGGTCACTTGGGAGGGTACTAGGGGCAGGAACCAATGTGGGCCCTTACTCTAGACCCACAGACACTACAACTAAATCTGCCATAATTTTTGTAAAGCTGTTTGTGAGACTCTTGGATCCTAAAACACCTGTCTTGAATTCATAGTAGCAGCGAGTTAAGTACCTGATTTTTGGAAGGCTGCATGGAAGGCATCCTCAACAGCCCCCAAAAAGTACAGTTTTGTACCTACCATAAATGTAGATGTCCGATAGGTATGCATCTGCAGTCATCACATATGGGTTTGTCCTGCCTCAGGCAGCCCTTCGGTCGGCCGGATTCCAAAGTCTGGGTCTGGCGTCGGCTGATGTCGCACTTTCCCAGACGTCAGAGCGCCTGGGGTATAAAAGCATCAGCCGACGCCATCTTCCTCAGTTTTTCTTGCCCCAGATGCCAGGTGCCCTCTAAGGAAGGCTAAATTTGGAGAGATGCATTTAATCCAAACATGCACAATAATATAAAAACAAATACACCATAATAGATCCCCCCAGATAGCTATAAGAGGGGTAAGTACCCAAGAAATACCACAGAGGGGAGGGAGGGAGGGTAAACTTGACTGCAGATGCATATCTATCGGACATCTACATTTATGGTAGGTAGGTACAAAACTGTACTATGTCCTTCAAGGATGCATCTGCAGTCATCACATATGGGTAGAATACCATAGCCAATCTGGGGGTGGAGGAACTATGTAAAGGATGGTGTAGCTAAAATGCCCTGCAGGACTGCCGTAGCAAAGCCTGCTCTGGATCTGGAATATAAAGGTAAATTGTAATGCTTGGCAAATGTATGCACGGAGCTCCATGTAGCAGCTTCTAAAATGTCCTTGGTAGCCACCCCTCTTAAGAAGGCTGTGGAGGTGGCTGTGGATCTCGTGGAATGAGGTCTAATGTTAGCTGGCAGTTTTTCCATGAAAGGAGTAACAAAAACGAATGCAATTCCCTATCCATTTTGAAATTGTCGTTTGGAAATTGCTTTTCCTTGTGTACCAGCAGCATATGCTACCAACAGCTGGTCAGTTTTTCTGTAACCTTTAGTTCTGTCCAAGTAGTAGCGCAACTGTCTGTGTATGTCCAGGGTGTGCAGAAGTTTCTCCCCTTTGTTTTGTGGATTTGGAAAGAAGGTAGGCAAGTGAATAGCTTGATTTAATGAAACCCTGGATACCACCTTTGGCATAAATGTAGGATTGGTTCTCAATGAAACTGTCCTGATGAAAAATAAGGAATGTCTGTACTGCCATAAGGGCCTGTAACTCAGACACTCTTCTTGCTGAGGTTATGGCCAGAAGGAAAGCAGTCTTCCAAGACAGGAACTGTAGTTCTGCAGATGCTGCTGGTTCAAAGGGAGGCAGTGTTAGTTTTTCCAACACGAAGTTAAGGTCCCAAGTAGGTAGAGGTGGTTTCCTTGGAGGATTGATGTTTTTGATTCCTCTTAGAAACTGTCTTAGGAGAGGATGAGAGAAGACAGGTGGATTAGTATTGTACTCTGCTGAAATTGCTGAAGCATGAATTTTAATGGAAGAGTAAGACAGACCATTGTGGAACATTTCTGCCAAGTATTCCAGGATATGTGCTATGTTCATTACTGTCGCATCTAGACCCTTTGTGGTGTTTCAAATGTGAAATCTTTTCCATTTTGCTGAATATGCCTTTCTTGTGGAATGCCGGTGAGCTTCCATAATAACATCTTTCACTCTCTGGGATAGCTTGTCCTGAGGAGGAGTCAAGGTATTTTCCAGGCTGTTAGTTGCAAGGTTTTCAGGTTGGAATGCAGAGTTTTGTAATTGTGCTGTGTCAGTAGAAGTGGCCATAGAGGAAGAGGCCATGGTTTTGTGCGTGACAGGCTCTTTAACAGTGGGTACCAGTGCTGTCTTGGCCAGTCCGGAGTTATCAGAATCACTTTTGGCTGCTCTGTCCTGATCTTCAGTAAAACCTTGGTCATTAATGGGAGAGGTGGAAATGCATACACTGTTCTCCAGCTGAAAGAGAGGGCGTCCACTTTCCATGCTTGTGGGTGGTATGTCCTTGAGCAGAATTTCTTCAGTTGATGATTGTGGGGGGAGGCAAAAAGATCCAAGTCCGGCCTCCCCCATGATTGTGTTATCTGTAGAAAGATGCCTGGGTGCAGCATCCATTCGTGTGCATCCATGATATTTCTGCTTAAGCTGTTCGCCAGTATATTGTCTTTCCCTGGCACAAACTGGGATTGTAGCTGTATATTGAGTTTCAAGGAAAGTTCCCATAGATTCATTGCCAGCCTGCAAAGAGGATAGGAATGGGTGCCTCCTTGCTTGTTTATGTACCACATAACCATGGTGTTGTCTGTCCTTATTAGCAGATGGCCATGATGCAGAAAGGGTTTGAAGGCTTCGACTGCATGTATCACTGCCAGCATTTCCTTTTGGTTTATGTGCATGCGTAGCTCTTTGTGACCATAGACCTTGAATGCATCTGCCCTCCATGTGCACTCCCCATCCGTGGTCTGAAGCGTCTGTTGTAATGGTTTGGCTGGCTATTGGTTTGCTGAAAGGCAGACCCCTGTTTGACTGGCTTGCTTGAGCCCACCACAGAAATTCCTTTTGAAGGCATGGAATGAGTGGTATCAAAGTTTCCAGGCTGTGACTGTGCTGAGTCCATAAACTCCTTAGGTACCATTGTAGTTTCCTCATATGTAGTCTTGCTTGCGGAATCAGAAGGATGCAAGAAGCCATGTAACCCAGGGCCTGCATGATTTTCCTTGCAGTCAGCTGGGTTTGTCTTGTCAGATTTTTGAAGTAATCTGGTAGTTGATTTTGTTTTTCTTCTGTGTTGTATCTAGATCTGCACCCAGAAAGGTTATTCTTTGGGATGGAACAAGTCTTGATTTGTGAAAGTTGACTGTATATCCCAAGGCCTGAAGTAGGTGGATGGCATAATTCAAGTGTTTTACCAAAGTTTGTTGGCTGTCTGCTTGTATAAGGCAGTCGTCCAGATATGGGTATATTTGAATCCCCTGAAGTCTGCAGTGTGCAATTACTGATGCCAGGCATTTCGTGAATACTCTGGGCGCAGTAGATAAGCCAAAGGGCAATGCTGAGAATTGATAATGCTCTGACCCTGCAAGAAATCTGAGGTGTCTTCTGCAACTTTGTCTGATAGGGACATGCAGGTATGCCTCCTTGAGGTCGAGTTACCAGCCAAAACCCCTTGCCCAGCATGGGAAGGAGCTGCTGTAGAGTCAGCATTTTGAATTTTGGCACAATGAGATAAGTATTCAGTGCGGACAAGTCGAGAATAGGCCTCCATTGTTTTTCTTTTCTTGGAACAAGGAATAGTCTGGAATAAAATCCTTGGCCTTGTTCTGAGAGAGGAACCTTTTCTATACCTTTCATTTGCATTAAGCTGGAAATTTGTTTCAAAGCCTCTGCCCTTTGATTCGGTGGCAGGTCTGGCATGCCCTTTCTTTTTGGTAATGTGTGGAAATGAAACCTGTATCCTTTGTCTATTATTTGTAGTGTCCATTTGTCCCTTGTAATACTGTGCCAATTTTCTGAGAATAAAGAAAGCTTTCCGCCCAAAGGTGCTTCTAATTGAGCCCTGGTTGGCGGTGTCAAAGTAAAGTCATTGAGCCTGTCCTTGTGCAGCAGTTGATGGTCCTGCATAACCTCTCTGGTTGGGAGGCTGCCATTGACGTCCTCTGTAGGAGCCTCTAGCTTGCCCTCTACCTCTGGCACGCCTGTTCTTGCCTCTCTGAAACCTCTCTGTGTCTGGAAAGGACCAATTCTTGGAAGGCCAATTCCTGCTGAATCTTGGTGGCTGTACTTGGAGAAAATCCTTGACTGTTTGTACGGATTTTGCCTTTTCTTCAAATTTCTTTAGGACCTCCTGAGCCGTGGAGCCAAATAACTTTTGCTTTTCCAGAGGAGCATCCAGCAGCTTTGCTTTAACATGGTCTGGCAGAGATTGTTCCTTCAGCCAAGCATGCCTACGATGACTGCCAGTCATAGCTGACCTACATGAAGCTTCCAATGTATCATAACCACATTGCAAGAAATGGTTGCTAACCTGTTGTGAGTTATGTACCAGATCCTGAAGTAACTTGCGGTCTAGGGGGTCAGGTGAAGACAGTTTTTTATGCAATTCATCTAACAAATACTCTTGGTACTGTATCATATGAAATTGACAATTTAATGCCCTCATAGAAAGAGTAGCAGAAGTATACACTTTTTTACCCCATCTCTCCCTAAAGCTCTGGACTCCCTTTCAGAGGGGAGAGGATTTTTAGCAGTGGCAGCTGCAACCCCTTTAGGGCCCTGGGAAATAGTTTCTGGATCAGCAGAGTGGGCCTTGTAAAGGTAAAGATGCGAGTCCGGGACCCTGTAGTACCTATCGGGTTTGGCAGGAGCTGGAGGGAGAGAATCAGGGGTTGTGCTAGAGTCAGAGTACACATCATCAATGACATTCAAAACAGGAGGAATAGCTAAAGGCCTATGCTGAGGCAAATGTAAAAAGGTCCTTAATCTTTTCCTGGAATCAGAGAATTCCTGGCCCTGCCATTGGAAATGCTCTCTCATGGTGTGTAGTGTCTCCCCAAAGGAAAACTCTTCAGGAAGGGAGGCCGAGGGGATAGATTCCTCTGCATCAGAATCCTCGTAGGCCGAAAAAGCCTCCTCCTGGTGGTCCGAGAGAGTAGAGCCATCAGAGGCCTCATCTGAGGAGTGGGGATCAGAGGGCTCAACCCTGGGCCTTTTGTCTGGAGGAGGTTGAGAGCCCCTGTACGGATGAGGTGGAGAGCCCCTAATTAAGGAGATAAGATCCTCTGCTAAGCTTAGAATCTGTGAACCAGTAGAGGGTCCCTGAGGGAATACCTTGGGAGGCAAAGCTTTTGAGAGTTTAGCAGCTTTAGCCCTGGAGAATGCCTTAATGGACATGGATGCAGGAGGCCTGGCTGCACCACGTGCTGGTGTAGATTTGTCTAAAGGAATGGTGTCGGAAGGTTCCAGGACACCAGTTTCTGTTGGAAATTCAATAACAGACTCAGCCGGGGCCTCCGGGACCGAGGTAGTCGGTTGAGCGGTTTCGGTAATTGGAAGTACCAAGGACTCGGTTTCAGCCGAAACAGAGACACTCGCGGTAGGCCTAGCCGTGGTTTCAGCCGAAACCGCGGCCCGCATGTGTCGGTCCTTGTCCTTCCGTTTCTTAACTAAATGAGAAGTCGGAGTCTCCGACGACATCTTATATGGAAAACTAGCCCCAAAAATTTCCTCTGCAAACTCCGCCCGACGTCTAAGAGTGCGTCGGTTGAAGGAAGCACAGGCCGAGACTACGTGGTCTGGGCCTAGACAGGGTAGGCAGTAAGAGTGGAAATCCTTATGAGGTATTTGTTTCCCACAAGTTAAACAATTATTAACTTTATCTGACATCGGCTGAGGCAAGAAAGAGTCCCCAACAGGGTACTTAGCTTTTTGAAGTCTTCGGTAGCTGAATTACATTAGCTGGCCAAACGGCACTTGCGAACTGCTTCTGCTTCGGGCACCACGCGGCAAGAAAGACTGAGGAAGATGGCGTCGGCTGATGCATTTATACCCCAGGCGCTCTGACGTCGGGGAAAGTGCGACATCAGCCGACGCCGGACCCAGACTTTGGAATCCGGCCGACCGAAGGGCTGCCTAAGGCAGGACAACCCATATGTGATGACTGCAGATGCATCCTTGAAGGACATCAGAACAGCCACAGGTTTAGGGGCATCCAGATTCAGAACATCAAAACGTCTTCAGTGCTTCTTATGCCTCCTCTACTTCCCATATGAATGGCTGTTTCATTCTACCAAATCTCTCCAGTTGAGATTTCCCTTGGGGGAAAAGCATAAAAAAACAGTATATTCTCTGCCTGTATTATAAGCTAAGAGGAAGAGATCTACAAAAAATACCCTAGATCTTTCCCCACATTGTGAGAGGTCTGTATCTTTTCAGGAGACTGCCACTTCTTAATAAAGGGGACTCCAGACTTAGACAGATATGCATTTAGCTGCAGGCTTTGCAAGACTACAAGGAACTTTGAGCTAAAGAAATCCACTGCTGACAGAGGTGCTGCGAATGGGGAAGGGAGACGCCTACAAGGAGCCTTGGCCTTGCAATTTATGCTTCACCGTTTTGGTCTTTTCTCAGGGGATGCTCACGGAAGGAGTGCCAGACTTCCACTTTACAGCCTCAGACATCCTCCTTAAGTATGCAACTCTCCCCTTCAGAAATCAAGAAGCACTATTTAGCCCAAACCCCGGTTGCTGAAGATCTATAAGAAGACAATACATACAAAACGGTTTTACAGACTGTATAAATCTCAGACTGAGGTTGCATAGGTCTAGTACTCTCTTTTTGGTCCTTGTCCTTTTCCCATTCCTCTTTTTCCTTTGGCTGAACAGGAGAGTACACTAGAAAGGTCAGTATGTGAGCTTGGCAATTAAGGGCCCTGAAGGCCATGTTAGCAGAGGTGTAGATTATTTTCCCAAACCCATCAAAAACTTTACCATCATCATCACTGGAAAGTGCGTCTGTGCTGGAATCCATAGAAAGTGCGTCTGGGTCCCCCCATAAGCGTTTTTATAAAGGTATCAGAAGAAATCCCTAACTTGTAAAAACAGTGTGGCTTCCTGGGAGCAAGGGCTTAGGAATCTCACTATAAGAATACATTCGCAAAGTCATGTTCCAAGCCTTCAGTGAATGGAAGAAAGGCTAAGGCAGGCTCAGACACTTTCTTCTCAGCCAAGTCAAACAGAATTTTTCTTGCCCTCAATCTAAAAAGGAACAGAGGAAAAGCAGATGACTCATTGTTGGCGTTGGACTTAAAAATGGTTGGGTGGGGGTGAAATTTGGTCAACAAAGGTCAATTCTACCTGTAAGTCAGGGTCCTGGAGAGGAAGGGGCAGTTTCCCTCTTCTTTTGAAAAGTGACCCCTGACACTGACGGCTCCTCAAAGGAACAGCTGCAGAGTCTTCAAGAAGCAAAAAAAAAAAAAATCCTTAGAGGAAGCCTAGGACAGGAGTTGTGATGATGGCCTACCCAGCTCATGGCAGACAGACATTTTTTTTAGTGGACTCTGTTTTGGCCCTAGCCCTGGGAGTGCATATTGCCTTAAAAAGCCTCAAGACATGGGTGGGCATCTGAAATCTCAGATCCCACAACTGCTGGCAGCCTTGGGAAATGGACAAAAAAAAAAAAAACAACGGAAAATATCATTCCAGTCTGATCCAGAGTAGTACAGAGAGTCACCTGGACCTACTGAGTGGTGGAGGTATTCAGCTTAGGACAACATGCTATAATTCAAGCAGCAAATTCCAGGGACAATGCCAGAGGCCCCAGCAAAAGTATATACAAAAGTCACAAGAGGTGCAGAAGCTACTCACTGGATCTGATACCCAGGAGCCTAACAGGGCCTTTGGACTCTTGGGACTCCTCTTTATGTCACTCTACCTTTTTGCAGCAGAGTGGCAGAATTGGGTGATGCCATGGCAGTATCAGATCAGGTGTGCAACTTCCTCTAGTTAAGGTAGTCCTAACATGGATTTTCTCCAATGCTTAATAGATAGCTGGTTAAACCATGTACAATGGGGACAAAACTGTGACTTTGCGTTCAAGCCCCTGGAAAAAAGACACTTCTGGGGAGTTCTCACTGGGGGGGGGGGGGTCTTCTTCCTACACCAAACGGAATTATTCATTTCTCAGTATCTGATACCTTGTCCTGATACATGAAATCTACTGCTATCAAGCAGGACACTAGAGAGAAAAACAGGTAAGAATTGTTCCCAAATGAGGCATTTACCTGCCATCTCTTGAAGCCAGACCTGACTGAAGGAATGACCCTTTCAAAACTATGCATTTAATCTTAGGTGAACTGCAACTAGCAAGAACTGAAGATGATGATGGCCTACCCAGCTCATGGCAGACAGACATTTTTTTTAGTGGACTCTGTTTTGGCCCTAGCCCTGGGAGTGCATATTGCCTTAAAAAGCCTCAAGACATGGGTGGGCATCTGAAATCTCAGATCCCACAACTGCTGGCAGCCTTGGGAAATGGACAAAAAAAAAAAAAACAACGGAAAATATCATTCCAGTCTGATCCAGAGTAGTACAGAGAGTCACCTGGACCTACTGAGTGGTGGAGGTATTCAGCTTAGGACAACATGCTATAATTCAAGCAGCAAATTCCAGGGACAATGCCAGAGGCCCCAGCAAAAGTATATACAAAAGTCACAAGAGGTGCAGAAGCTACTCACTGGATCTGATACCCAGGAGCCTAACAGGGCCTTTGGACTCTTGGGACTCCTCTTTATGTCACTCTACCTTTTTGCAGCAGAGTGGCACGCAGAATTGGGTGATGCCATGGCAGTATCAGATCAGGTGTGCAACTTCCTCTAGTTAAGGTAGTCCTAACATGGATTTTCTCCAATGCTTAATAGATAGCTGGTTAAACCATGTACAATGGGGACAAAACTGTGACTTTGCGTTCAAGCCCCTGGAAAAAAGACACTTCTGGGGAGTTCTCACTGGGGGGGGGGGGGTCTTCTTCCTACACCAAACGGAATTATTCATTTCTCAGTATCTGATACCTTGTCCTGATACATGAAATCTACTGCTATCAAGCAGGACACTAGAGAGAAAAACAGGTAAGAATTGTTCCCAAATGAGGCATTTACCTGCCATCTCTTGAAGCCAGACCTGACTGAAGGAATGACCCTTTCAAAACTATGCATTTAATCTTAGGTGAACTGCAACTAGCAAGAACTGAAGATGGTATGGTGTGGATGGATGTCTCCTTTACACCACGGATATCCTGGCAACCAGGTGGGAATATCATCTGCCCAACCTAGAGGAGGAAATGCAAAAATCCCAGGATTTATTACTGCAGCAATAAATTATACAACTATCATCTGGAGTTAAGCACAAGTGTATCCTTCCTTTATAACAAACATCAATCCACTGTTGCTCATGAATAAACTACCCTTATGGGGATGTCTGAAGAAAGCTATGGAAGCCCATACAAAAGTCAGACATTCAGCCCTCTATCAAATCCCTGGAGAAATGACTGCTGCAGCAGGCATTCCTATTACCATCAACGAATGAGGACAAGGTTCCTTAATTAGAGCAATGACGTCTCCTGATTTGACCGACAATTTTGTAAGAACCCCACAGAAGTGAAACAATCATGACTAACAAATGACATATTCTACATGAAGTCTAGTCTTCTGACTTGACTATCATGAAATGTTCACCTTTTAAGGGTGACTATCTAGGAGTCCACTGAAGTGACAAGAGTCTTTTGAACCATGATGCACTGTATAGTGTCTCAACAAAATTATGATATTTCAGAGTCTGTGATCTGATCGGAGACTCCACACCACCCACAAGACAGGGTAGCACAGTCTAAAACTTTCTTTTAGCAAAAGCAACAGGTAATGCATTAATGCATTCCAACATCTTAAATACAAGCAGAGCCAAATGCAATTAAATAAGATCATAACACAGCTCCATACGTGACAAAGATATGGAAAATATTCTCACTGTAGCAATCTGAACATATTCCTTATCCTAGTAGCAAGCATACAAATGTTTTTCTTTCCCTAGATAGGGTGCAGTTTGCTAGCCCAGAATTTTAATATTTCCAAACAGTGACAAGGTAGCTCCTTCCTAAGTGTTAATATGGAGATACAGAACACTACCCCAAAACACAGCTAAATAAAAAAAAATCCCACTTGCACGAAACTATAACACAACTCCATAAATCAACAAAGGTAAAGACATGCACCTATTTCATCAAATTATTTAAAACTATGATCAAAATGCATGCCATATAAATAAATCCATAAAATGGTGTACAACAATGCACTGAAGGGGAAAACAGAATGGGGCCAAAAACATTTTTCCTTAGCCCTGACCTTGATGAAACCATATACTTACTATACTTACTATACTGATATTTGCACAAACCAAACTGCAATAAACTTCAGTTTAACCATGTGTAACTTGTAATGTATCAAGTGAAGAGAAGGTACAAACTCCACACCCTCCATGACTCAAGAGTTTGTACAACAGGAGTGTTATTTACCTGTCCAGCACTTCATCTGCGGCTACTTAGTCATTAGCTAATAGTAGTAATGCTCCCCATGCACTCGTGTGCACAGATGAAATTCAGCCACATTTCTAGTTGAAACCAATAGGCAATTCAGAAGGGAATAGTTTAGCTAAGCTCCTGAAAAAGTGCTAACAAGAAATGGCAGGGCTAAAAACAGCACTGGTTAAGAAATGGGCAGAGACCATAATGGTCACTGCTCAATTAGAAGTTAAATAACCAATTAAATGCCTCATCTGGGCTGGATGTAATACTACTATTTAAATAACTGACAGGATCAATTTTACCCAAGTACTGGATGCACAGAAGGGTGCAGAAATGGTATTCTCCCTGGATATTCTATAGGTAGTTCACAAAACACTTTCAGGTTGAAGATTTGAGCCCATCTTTACTGCAACAATTAACACAGTACCCTAAGTACAAACCCTTCACAGCTAAAGGAATTAATATCACTCAAGAAAAGTACAGTTGTGTACACTTACCATAAATGTAGATGTTTGAGTGTATTCACTGTTGCAGTCATCACATTTGGGTTATCCCTGCCAGGGTAGCCCTCGGCCAGCCCAAATACCAGAGGCTTAGTATTTCTGCGTAGGTTGCTGTCACTTTTAGGACTGACGTCAAGTCGTCAGTAGTACAAAGTAAGGCAACTGACGCCATTACATCAGTTTTTCTTGCCCTAACCTGTCAGGAGCCCCCAAGTAGGAGCCAGGTTCTGGTGGAAGAACCCCACCAGTAGAAAGTAAATACCAATTTGTCCCTTGTAAGGAAAGAGAAGAAAGGGGGATGGAAGGAGGGCAACCAGGAGTGCAACAGGGATACACTTGAACATCTACATTTACGGTAAGCGTACACAACTGTACTATGTTCTTCATGCATCACTGTTGCAGTCATGACATTTGGGTTGATTCCCAAAGCTGAGGAAATGGGTGGAGGCAGTCAAGGAAAGTAGGGGCTGGCTAGGATGACCTGCAAGACTGCACAGGCAAACCCTGCCCTGGATTTAAAGAGAGGCAGGTGGCAATGTTTGGCAAAAGTGTGAACAGATGTCCAGGTGGCAGCCTCCAAGATGTCCCTGGTGGGGACTCCACTGAGGAAAGCTGCAGAGGTGGAGGCTGCTCTGGTGGAGTGAGTCCGGACCCCCTTGGGGGAGGCTTTCCATGTTGTTTGTAGCAGAAATGGATGTAGTGTACTATCCATTTGGAAATGGTTTGGAGATAGCTTTGCCTTCTGCCACTGTAGCAAGGCTAACCCGCAATTGATCAGACTTTCTAAAGGATTTAGTCCTGTCTAGATAGAATATGAGCTGTGTGCACATATAGAGAGTGCAGGATCCTTTACCTCTTGTTCTGGGGATTAGGAGAAAAGGTGGGCAAATGAATGGATTGGTTGAGAGCCAGACTGGGCACCACCTTGGGTACGAAGGATGGGTTAGTTCTGAGGGATACCCTGTCAGCATGGAAGATGAAGGGTTCCACAGCCTTGAGCGCTTGCAGCTCGGAGACTCTTCTGGCTGAAGTGATGGCCAGAAGGAAAGCTGTCTTCCAGGAGAGAAATTTTAGCTCTGCAGAAGAAGCTGGTTCGAAAGGGGGCAGGGTGAGCTTTTCCAGCACAAAATTAAGGTCCCAAGCTGGGGTTGGTGCTCTTCTGGGTGGTCTCATGTTGCTAGCCCCTCTGAGGAATTTTTTGATCAAAGGGTGTGACAAAAGGGGCTGCTCAGTGGGGAAATGAGCAGAGATAGCAGAGGCATGAATTTTTTTAGTAGAGGATAAAGAGAGGCCACTGTGTAGTACATCAGCTAAGTAATCCAAGATGGGAGGGAGGGCTGTGCTGTACTGGCTCCCTTAGCCTGGATCCAGGTGCAGAACCTTTTCCATTTGTCAGCATAAGACTTTCTAATGCTAGGGCGTCTCGCCTCATTTAGAGCATCTAGAACTTGTTTACTGAGGTTGGCAGACTGATCCGGGGTTAGGGAATAAGCCAAGCTGCCAAAGTGAGTGTCTGCAATTGGGGATGTATGAATTCCCCTTCCCTCTGGGTCAGGAGGTTTGGAATCAGAGGAAGATGCCATGATGGCAGTGGGGACAGGCTGTGCAGCAAGGGGTACACCACTGCTGGCGAGGCCAGTCTGGAGCTATAAGAATTGTCCTTGATTTTTCCTCCTTTATTTTGAGCAGTACCCTGGGGATGAGAGGTAGTGGAGGAAAGGCATAGATTGACCCAGGGGAAGGACAGTGTATCCACTTTCCAAGCCATGCAGTGATGCTCCCTGGTGCAGAATTTGCTGAGCTGATGGTTGGTGTGGGATGCAAAGAGGTCAACCTTCTGGATGCCCCATTTCTGAGTTATTAGAGTGATGGTTCTTCTGTTGAGCTGCCACTCGTGTGGGTCCAGAAAATTTCTGCTTAATTGGGCTGTCAGAGTTGAGAGAACCTGGTAGGAATTGTGCTAACAGGTACAGTTGCATGGCAGAGGCGGTGTGCCAAAGGGTCATGGCCAGTCTGCACAGAGGGTAGGAGTGAGTACCTCCCTGCTTGTTGATATACCACATCACAGTGGTGTTGTCTGTTTTGATCAGGAAAGCCTCTGGGGAGAGAAGGGGCTTGAAAGCCATCAAGGCGTGTTGGACAGCCATCATCTCTTTTTTGTTGATGTGCACAGGGATATGCTGCGGGCTCCATTGGCCCTGTATGCACCTGCTGTCCAGGTGTGCACCCCAAGCATAGTCTGATGCGTCTGTGGAGAGGGTCTGGGCGGTGGTGAGAAAGGTAGTCCCTTGTTGTGGGAGCATGCTGTTGCCCACCAAAACAAATATTTTCTGAGACAAGAAACTATAGGTATGAGAGTCATCAGGTCTTGAGAGTGCAGACACTGACGGCTTTTTAGGTACTACTGAAGTTTCCTCACATGCAGTCTGGCATATGGAACGAGTAGTATGCAAGATGCCATGAACCCCAGAGCTTTCAGGATCTTCCTTGTAGATAACTGGGGTCTGGTGGCTAGTTGAGAGAAGTAGGCCGTCAGGAAAATTTGTTTTTCTGGTGTAAGGAATGCCATCTGGGATGCTGTGTCTAGGCCTGCTCCCAGGAAGATGATCCTTTGTGTGGGCATTTGTTTGGATTTCTTTTTGTTGACTGTGTACCCTAGGGAAGGTTAGTAGGGTCTTTAGAAAGGCCAGGTGCTTGAGCAGCTTTTCCTAGCTGTCTGCCTGAATAAGGCAGTCTAAGTATGGGTAAATGTGGATATTCCTTCCTCTGCAAAAGGCAATGGCTGGAGCCAGACATTTTGTGAAAATTCTGGGAGCAGTACATAAGCCAAAGAGAAGCGCAGAGAACTGAAAGTGTTGAGATCCTGCTCTGAAACAGATATTTCCTGCATGATTCCCTGATGGGAATGTGGAGGTAGGCCTCTTTTAGATCTAGGGTGGCTAGCCAAGTGTCCTTGGAGAGCATGGGTAGCAACTGCTAGAGGGTGAGCATTTTGAATTTTGGGATCAGGAAGGTGTTTCAAATGGATAGATAGAGGATGGGGTGCCAGGTGCCCTTTTTTCTGGGCATCAGAAAAAGTCTGGAGTAGAAAGCTTGGCCCATCTGTTCTGCAGGAACGTGCTCTACTGCCCTCATAGAAAACGGGGAAAGGATTTGCTTTTGAGCCTCTGCCCACTAGTTTGGAGGTAGATCTGGGAAAAACTTTGGGGTTGGAAAGGTGTGGAAGGAAAATTTGTATCCCTGAGACACTATGTTGAGAACCCAGCGGTCGTGGGTAATGGTGGCCCAGGTGCTTGAGTGAAAGGAGAGTTTTCCTCCTAGGGGTAAGTAAAGATGGGCAGAGGTAGGGGGTGAGGGACGTGAGTCATTGTGACTTCTACCATATGGGGGTGGTAAATGTAGATGTTCGAGTGTATTCACTGTTGCAGTCATCACTTTTGGGTTATCTGCTTGCAGTAGCCCTCAGTCGGCCTGATTAACAAAGTCTTGGGTCCTGCGTCGGTTGCTATCCCTTCTTCCATGACGGTAGGTCGTCAGGGGTATAAAACATGCAGCCGATGCCCTTACATCAGTTTTTCTTGACCCAGATGTCAGGTGCCCCCTTAATGGGAAGCAATTAAATCTATAAATATACAAGGTTATACCTCCAACAAAAAAGCAAATACACCAAAAATCTTTTCAAGATAGCGAAGGAAAGTAGAGGTATATCCAAAAAAAGAAGGGGGCTGGAGGGAAAGTAACCAGGACTGCAACAGTGAATACACTTGAACATCTACATTTTTGGTAAGTGTACACAACTGTACTATGTTCTTCTTGTTTCACTGTTGCAGTCATCACTTTTGGGTAGATTCCCAAACCTAAGGATGGGAGGGGGAATTTTAAATAGAATTAGGACCAGCTAAAAGGCCCTGCAAGACTGTAGTGGCAAAGCCAGCTCTGGATTTAGAGAGAATTGGCAGATGGTAATGCTTGGTGAAAGTATGTACAGAACTCCAGGTAGCAGCTTCTAGGATGTCCCTGGTAGGGACGCCTCTGAGAAAGGCTGTAGAGGTAGATGCAGCCCTGGTAGAGTGGGGTCTGATCCCCTGTGGGATAGGTTTTCCATGGTGTTTGCAGCAGAAATAACTGCAATGGCCTATCCACTTGGAAATGGTTTGCTTTGAAATAACCTTCCCCTCTACCCCTGCAGTTGATCAGATTTCCTTTGAGGTTTAGTTCTGTCCAAGTAGAATCTAAGTTGTTTGTGCACATCTAAGGAGTGCAGAATCCGTTCCCCTTTGTTCCGTGGATTAGGAAAGAAAGTTGGCAAATGTATGGACTGATTAAGGGCAACACTGGATACCACCTTGGGCAAGAAGGAGGGATTTGGTCCTGAGGGACACCCGGTCTGCATGAAAGATGATGAAAGGCTCCACTGCCATGAGGGCTTATAATTCAGATACCCTTCTTGCTGAAGTGATTGCTAAAAGGAAAGCTGTTTTCCAAGAAAGGAATTTTAAGTTTGCAGTGGCAGATGGCTCGAAAGGAGGAAGGGTGAGCTTTTCCAATACAAAGTTGAGGTCCTAAGCTGGAGTTGGTGCTTTCCTGTGTGGTCGTAGATTTTTGGCCCCTCTGAGGAACTGCTTAAGTAGTGGATGAGAGAAGAGGGGTGGTTCTGTGTTATAATGAGCTGAGGTGGCTGAGGCGTGAATTTTGATGGAGGAGAAAGACCGGTCCTTACGAAGCATCTCAGTTAAGTATTGTAAAATCTGAGGTAAATTGGGCACTGTTGTGCTCATCCCTTGAGCTTGGTTCCAGGTACAAAATCTTTCCCATTTTTCTGCGTAAGACTTTCTGGTACTAGGCCTCCTTGCCTCTAAAATGATATCCATCACTGGTTTACTGAGGGATGGTAAATGAGAAATTATGTAATTAGCCAGGCTGCTAGACTCGGTGTTTGAAGTTGAGGGTGCAGAATTTGGTTCTCCTGCTGAGACAATACAGTAGGAGTCTGAGGCAGGTGCCATAGGGCCCACAGTGCGCAAGAGGGGGGTACCAGTGTTGGCGTGGCCAGTCTGGTGCAATCAAAATCGTCCTTGGTTTGTCTTGTTTGATCTTTAGTAGTACTTTGGAGAACAGAGGCAGAGGGGGAAAGGCATAAACTGAAGGACAGACAATCCAATTTCCAAGCTTGTTTGTGGAGAGTCCTTGTGCAGAATTTGGGGGGAGGCAAACATGTCTATATCTGGGCTCCCCCATTTGCTTGTCAACATGTTGAAAATCATTGGTTCTAGTTTCCACTCGTGTGGGTTCATGAGATTTCTGTTTAGTTCGTCTGCCAGTGTATTTAGTATTCCTGGCAAGAAATGAGCTTGTAAATGTACTTGATAGCTTAGGGCTGTGTTCCACAATGCCATGGCTAGTCTGCAGAGGGGGTAAGAATGCATCCTCCCCTGCTTCTTTATGTACCATATAACAGTGGTGTTGCCCGTCTTTATCATTAACTGTCCTGGAAGAATGTGGTCCTTGAAGGCTGTCAGAGCATTCTGTACAGCTAACATTTCTTTTTGATTGATATGCAGGTGCATTTGACTTGAGTTCCATTTGCCCTGAATGCACTTCCCTGCCAGGTGGGCCCCCCATGCACAGTCTGATGCGTCTGTTAAAGTTTGGGTGGCAGGGGGTAGTGTGAATGGTAGTCCCCTGTTTTGGTGGCAGGCCTCTGCCCACCAAAGGAACTCTAGGCATAGGCAAGGTATGATAGGAATCATTGCTTCTAGACCCTGTGAATATTGACACCATAGGCTTTTGCAATACCACTGGAGTTTCCTCATATGCAGCCTTGCATATGGAATTAGAAGAAAGGAGGCCATGAACCCCAAGGCTTGCAGCATTTGCCTTGCAGATAACTGGGTTTTTGTGGCCACTTGTTTGAAGTAGGTTGTCAAATGAATTTGTTTCTCTGGCGTGAGGAAATCCATTTGGGAAGTTATATTCAAGCTTGCTCCCAGGAATATAATTTGTTAACAGGGTACAAGATGTGATTTCTTTTCGTTTATGGTGTACCCCCAGACAAGTCAGTACCGTTTGAAAAAAGGCCAGATGATTCAAAAGTATGTCCTGGCTTTCTGCCTGATTTAAACAATCATCCAGATATAGGTATATTTGAATATTTCTTTGCCTGCAGAATGCAATGACTGGAGCTAGGCACTTTGTGAATACCCTGGGCGCAGTAGATAAGCCAAAGGGCAGTGCAGAGAACTGATAGTGCATGTAGCCTGCTTTGAAGTGTGGGTATCTTCTGCAAGACACCCTGATAGGGATGTGCAGGTATGCTTCTTTTAAATCTAGTGTTGCCAACCATGCATCTTTGCCTAGCATAGGAAGCAGCTGGTGAAGAGTCAGCATCTTGAATTTTGGAATCACCAAAGGTATTTAGAGTAGAAAGGTCCAGGATAGGACGCCATGTATTGTCTTTTCTGGGTACCAGGAAAAGTCTCAAATAGAACCCTTGTCCCTTTTCCTCTTCTGGTACCAACTGAATAGCCCCCATGCTTAATAGAGAGAGTACTTGATTTTGGGCCTCTGTCCACTGATTTGGGGGTAGATCTGGCCACCCGCTTGTCGTTGGTAAGGTGTGGAAGTGAAATCTGTATCCTTGGAACATTATATTTAAAACCCATCTGTCCTGGGTAATGAGTTCCCAGTTTTTGGCCTGCAGAACAATCTTTCCGCCTAAAGGAGCATTATGTTGGGAAGTGCTTGGAAGTTTTAGAAGCAAGTCATTGAGACTGTTTTCCATAGGGAGGAGTCTTACTACTCCCTGATTTGGGTGTGGAATCACCCACTGCTTAGTCTTGTGTGTCCTCTGGGACTGAAACCTGGGGTTCCTGCTATGTCTGGGTTTGGCTTGAGAAGACCTTGAAGAGGCTGGAAAGGACCAATTCTTAGAGGGTCAGTGCCTACTAAATCTAGGAGGCTGAACTTGTAAGAAATCTTTAACAGTTTGCATAGATTTAGCTTAATCTTTAATCTTTTTAGGAACTTCCTCAATCTTGTTGCCAAACAGGCGGTCCTGATTTAAGGGGGCATCCAGCAATTTAGCTTTAACATGATCAGGTAAAGATTGCTCCTTAAGCCAAGCATACCTTCTGAACACAGAACCAGTAACAGCAGCCCTGAAAGAGGCCACTAAAGAATCAAATCCACATTGCAAAGTATGTTTTCCAACCTATTCAGCAGAGTGCATGAAATCCTGTAATTCTTTATTTTCCACACAGTCAAGATTCAACATAATTTTCTGTTTAAGCAATCCAATAACATGTTGTTGATACTTGAACATATGAAACTGGCAGTTTAAAGCCCTAATGGCCAAGGTTGCAGAAGTGTAAACCTTCTTACCCAATCTATCCAGTGCCCTAGAGTCTCTATCAGAAGGGGTAGAATTTTTAGCAGTAGAAGGCAGTAGACGCCTTAATGCCCTTGGGTCCCTGTGAAATAATCTCTGGATCCGCAATAGGATTTTTAAAAAGGAACTTGTGAGAGTCAGGAACCCTATAATATCGGTCAGGTTTTCTGGGAGCAGGAGGCAAAGAATCAGGGGCCAAACTAGATTCCAAAAAAGCATCATCAACAATGTCTAATACAGGAGGAATAGCTAAAGGCTAATGCTGAGGCAGGAGTAAGAAATCCCTAAGCCTCTTTTTTGAATCAGAAAAACCCTGGCTTTCCCAGTGGGAATGCTCCCTTAAAGTAAGGTTTCACCAAAAGAAAAATCCTCTGGAGGGGAAGCAAAACAGAGGGAATAGTCTCTTCTGCATCAGAATCCTCATAAGTAGATAAGGGCAAATCCAGATCATCAGAAGAATCAGAAAAATCAGAATCCAGGTCAGAAGATTCATAAACAACTTCAGTCCTAGGTCTCTTAGAAGGGGGAGGCTGGCTTCGCCTGATTAAGGTTATAAGATCTTCAGCCATTCTTATCATTTGTTTTTTAGGCATAGAGGCCGGAGCGTCATTTTTTTTAGGCATGGTTCAAGATGTAGGCCTAAAAAAAGAAGGAGGCGTCGGTTTAATATGCAAGTCTGTAGGCCTGAATACACCCTCAGAAGCCGGTGCCTGCACAGAGGCTCCAGACCCATCCAAGGTAGAGACATCTGCAGGTTCCATAGATGCGGCATACCGGACTCCGAATGGGTCTCAGTAGAGGCCCGCGAATCAGAAGTAGCAGGCATCAGGGGCTGCAAAAGCGTCTCACTGAGTACTGGCGACTGGCTTAGGAGAAGTGTTGTCTGCAGTTTTGGACCTCGGCGGTCTGTTTCTGTCTATCCTTGTGTTTTTTTCGGAATCCCGGTAGTCGGATGGTTAATAGGTGTAATTTCTGGATAATTAAACAGAGAACAAAAATATTTAGAGGCAAAAAATATACCTACAACGGATAGTGCGTTGATTAAATAAAGCACAAAACCAACAGCGCGGTATGTCGTGGTCAGGACCTAGACAAGGAATACAGTACGAATGAAAATCTTTATGAGGTATTTGCTTTCCACAAGTAATGCAATTATTAAATTTTACTGACATCGGTAAGGAGCAAGAAAATGTTTCCCCAACGGGGTACTTAGCTTAAGTTGAAGACTTCAGTTCTGAAACTCAAAAATGAAAATTTCAGGAGTCGGCCGACCAGCACTTGAGAAATGCTTCTGCTTCGGGCACCACACGGCAAGAAAGACTGGGGCAAGAAAAACTGATGTAATGGTGTCAGCTGCATGCTTTATACCCGACGACCTGACGTCATGGAAGAAGGGACAGCAATCGACGCAGTATCCAAGACTTTGTTAATCAGGCCGACTGAGGGCTACTGCAAGCAGATAACCCAAAAGTGATGACTGCAACAGTGAAACACGAAGAACGTCTCCCTGGTTTTGAAGTGGAGGCAGTCCACTGCTTAGATCTCTGCATTCCCTGTGGCTGTTGTCTGGAGGGTCTGGTTCCCCAGGGCCTGGGCTGGACTGGCTTAGTGGGAGCAGGAAAGGACCAGTGCTTGGTGGGACAATGCCTGCTGAACCTGGGTGGCTGGACCTGTAAGAAATCCTTAACTGTCTGCATAGATTTTGCTTTTTTTCCATCTTTTTTAAGACCTCTTCTGCCTTAGTGCCAAATAAGTGGTCTTTGTGCAAAGGGGGCATCCAACAATTTACATTTGACATGGTTTGGCAGGGACTGTTCCTTAAGCCATGCATGCCTTCTAATGACAGATCCAGTGACTGCTGCCCGGCAAGTAGCTTCTAGGGCGTCAAAACCACAGTGCAATGTGTCTTTAGTTACTTGACTTGCAGAATGCATTAACTCTTGTAACTCTTTAGATTCTGCACAAGCAGGAAAGGAAGACTTTTTTTGTTTGAGGAGTTCCAGGGTATGTTGCAGAAATTTAATGCCCTAATAGGAAGAGTAGCTGAGGTGTATATTGTTTTACCCCATCTGTCTACTGCTCGGGAATCCCTATCTGAGGTGGGATTCTTAGCAGAGGTTGCTTTAATCCCTTTAGGCCCTTGAGAAATTACCTCAGGGTCAGCAGTAGTATTTTTAAGGAGGAATTTGTGTGAGTCAAGGGACTCTGTAGTACCGGTCTGGTTTTCTGGGTGCAGGAGGGAGGGTGTTAGGAGTCAAGCTGGATTCCAGGAAAACATCCTCCAAAACATCCAGGACTGGGGGGATGGCCAAGGGTCTGTGCTGTGGAAGATCTAAGAATTCCCAGAGTCTCTTTTTAGACAGAGTAGTCTTGACTCTCCCATTGGAAATACTCCCTTAAGGTATGAAAATTTTCCCCAAAGGAAAAATCCTTTGGAGGAGAGGCTGAAGGGATGGAATCCTCTGCATCAGAATCAAAAGAGAGGGGTTGCATGTTTTCATATTCAGATGCATCAGAGTCATCTGATTCTTGTTCAGACAAAACTACAAGGGACAGATCTCTTTTCCTTTTGGAGAGGGTAGCTTGGCTTCCTCCGATCAGCATGATAAGGTCTTATTCCATTTTAAGCATTTGAGACTGAGGCAAGTAAGCAGGTGCCTGAGATTGGGTCGTCTGTTTCTTGGGTGTGGTTCGTACCCTGGGCCTAAGGAACTCGGTCGTTTCGAAAGAATGGTAGCCACAAAAGAAGACGTTGGTTTGTGTCGAGAATCGGTGGTGCGAAGGACTTTCCTCGGAAGCTGGTGCCTGCTCAGTGGCTCCAGACCCATCCAATGTAGAGACGACCGCAGGATCTTTAATCGAAGAAGAGTTTTGCGGCATACCGGACTCCGAAAGGGTCTCGGTAGCAGCCTGCAAATTCAGAGAAGCGGGCATCAGGGGATGCAAAAGTGCCTCACTGAGGACCAGAGAACTGATGACAAGCTTAATGGAAGTGTCGTCAGTAGTTTTGGACCTATGCGGTCTGTCTCTGTCTTTATCTTTACGTTTTTTCAGATCTGCTGTCGGATGGCTTACCAAAACCATATCGAAATTTGAGGACAGTAATTGAAAATATCTAGCTACAATAAGGGCCCGATGACAGAGAGTTCTGGTGTTGAACAAAGCACAGAAGTTACAACAGGGGACATTGTGGTCTGGGCCTAAACAAGTGACGCAGTAAGAATGAGTATCTCGGTTTGGTATTTGCTTTCCACAGGTGAAACAATTAACTTTTTCTGACATCAGTTCGTGCAAGACAAAAGGATCCCCAATGGGGTATTTAGCTTTAGAAGACATCAACTTCAATTCGGTAGACGAAACTAAGGCAGCGGCCGACTGCCAGTCGTGCAAACTGCTTCTGACTCCACGCAAGAAAGACTGATGTAATGGCATAGGCTGCCTTATTTTATACTACTGATGACCTGATGTCAGTCCTGAAGCAACAGCAACTGATGCAGAAATATAAAGCCTCTAGTATTTGGGGTGGCCAAAGGCTACCCTGGCACAAATAACCCAAATGTGATGACTGCAACAGTGAAACACGAAGAACATCAAGGCATCAGAGTCCGCTTTTCCTTTCCTCTCCCACCAGCAAAAGAACACTCACTACAATGGAGTACAGCAAATATTTTAAATCAATTCAAAATAAAACTCTTACCAGCAACTGTTATGAAACCTGTATTCCCATCCAGGGTTGCCAGATTTCCAACTGGCCAGGTAGGGACTAAAAAAAAAAAAAAAAAGTCTTCCACGTCTTTAATGCGGAACATCAGAGTTCCGCATTAAACAGAAGTAGCTCTGTTTTGCGATGTTTTATTGGCCCGTATACCAGTATACAGGCCAATCAAAAATCGCTAAACACGGAGCTACTTCTGTTTAATGTGGAACATCGCAGTTCCGCATTAAACAGAAGTAGCTCTGTTTTGCGATGTTTTGACTGGCCCGTATATCGGCATACGGGCCAATCAAAAATAGCTAAACACGGAGCTTCGTTTAATGCGGAACTTCCACATTAAACACAAGAAGCTCTGTGTTTAGCAATTTTTGATTGGCCCGTATGCCGGTATACGGGCCAATCAAAAAAACAAAACAAAGTGGAGCCTGCCCGGGATTTAAACCGGCAGGGCGGGACTCGGGATCAGGCTGCTGATCTCGGGACAGTCCCGCCCAAATAGGGATGTCTGGCAACGCTGATCCCATCCCACCAATTTATGAATTCTACATCAGCCCATGTGTGTTGCAAAACTAAGTACTGCATTCCCAGATAACCATTTACCAAGATTCCTTAACAACACACTGGGAGTTCATGTAAGTTTAATACAACCCACCTTGTTGTTCCAGTAAAGCATTCTGTCGTTTCAGATCATCTATATCCTGTTGATGCGTGTGATTTTTCCTTCTCATGTACTGAATGTATTCTGTAGCTTTATCTAGGATTTGAGCTCGCGATGCCTGTTGAAGGTTCAAAAGACATAAAAACAACAAAGTTTATAGTACTCTTAACTTCCAAATGTCAGGAGTAACTTTTCTAAAAAAGTTGTGCCCAGTATGTTATTGTGTTTAGCCACACAGCTGGCTTTGGCATTCATGTTTGATTTCCTGAAGGTTATTTAGCAGCAAGCACTTTGTTTACACCTTCAGAACCTCTAAATGGAATTGGTTTATGATGCAATGGTTAAACAGACTATTAATGCGGATCAACTGCATTCTGACAGAAAAAAGGCAGGCTACAGAACTGGCTCAAATATATGAAACAAGGCGGCAGCCACTTAA